>NC_090984.1:79481173-79784203 GCF_041146395.1 Eulemur rufifrons
TAAGTGTTCTCAGAAAATATCTTTTGTGTTGAGTTTTAGTGCTATACACAAAGATAACAATACACCACCTCTTGACCAGGAACTCCTTAATGGCAGGGGTTTTCTCACACTCAAAACATCTCTAACTCTCCCTGACAGACACACTTGACATTTCTATACATTTTACTCTGTTATTTCCATCATAAGTCTTATCACATCATGATGTGATTATGTGTGTATGTTTCTCTCTCTCTCTCTTTCTCTCTCTCACTACCTCACCCCATTGGACCCTAAGTTGTTTGAAAAGTAAAAATCCTCCTGTCTACCCTATGTGACTAGCATAGCAATTATCTGGGTGCCAGCACTTAATTAGTGATATACATATCACTATATGATATATTCTTTCTATATGTATACACACACAGATATATGTACACATATGTGTATATATGTATATAAAGAGAACTTAATTGGTGTGCACGATCTATCTGTTTCCTCCTCTCTATCTATACAAATATAAATATAATGAGAACTCCAAAGAAAACTCCAGGACTGAGGGAGAGTACCCAAGAAGGAATAAACTGGATTGGTGGGGAGACCCCTGAATCTTAGACACCAAGTCTAGGATTCAGACTTTATTAGAGGAGGTATGGTTGCAGCCCAGTGGATAATGGAGAAGTCTGCTGAGTTTCCAGACTAGAACTGGTCCAAGGTTGCTAGGCAAGCAGGAAACATCCCTCAAGGTACAGGTAGGTGAAGGCATGTTGGTGCACACACAAATGGAACTGGGGCATTAGAACCTGCTCACCAGCAGAGCAGCAGGAGAGCAGCTATACATGGTGTCCCATTGGGAGAGCCACACATGGCAAGGTGGAGCACTGGACTGCATGCTCTGGGTAGAAGGTAGAAACAGAGTGTCACTGGATGTTCCCACATAGGCATTCTTGCAATAGAACCAAGAAGCAAAACTGAATCACAGCAGAACAAGGAAGAGAACGCTCTTTCACCCGCAGTGTTGCTTTAGTGCCCTCTTCCAGCAAAGCTTAATTTCAAGATCATTGTAAAAGGAAAAATGCTTAGAGGGTCTAACTTCATTATAGCAGAGCAATTAATGAAGGGTAGCTTTGGAGTTGAGAGTCAATGAATCCATAATTAGAACATCACTCAACAATCAAGAGGAATTTATCCAAAACAAAGACCTCATATTAGGACCTGTTCATTCCTATTCTCTTCTCTTTTGGTCCTATTTGCATCCTTTCTTCCAAGCAATTTATTACAATAAAGTATGGATAGTTTAAAGAGCACAGGTGGCCCTTATTAGTATCTGAGAGAATTAGGGGATAGATAGATAAGGTAAATCATATCCAGCTTCATGACATACCGTGGAGCATGTTGGCATAAGCTCACTTCCTTTATGGCCTAATATTTATGGTCATATAATTCATATTCAGAGTGAAAGTTGAAGAGCTAGCAATCATCTACAAGGCATTCCAGATGTGGACCCTTGTTACTGCTCTCACTGGTTCACTCCATTGCCCCCCACACTGACCTCTTTAAGGTTCCTCTAACACACTAGCAAATCCATTCAGGACATTTGCCCTTGATTTTTCCCTCTACCAGGAACACTCTTCCCTTAGAGAGCCACAGGGATTGTCCACTCATTCTCTTCAGGTTCTGACTCAAATGCCACCTTCACAATACGACTTTTCGTAACTACCCTACTGAAAATAGCAACCTACTGATGCTTCATGTCCCTTTTCCTGCTTTATTTTTCTCCATAGCATTTATCACCAACACACTATATATTTTATTTCATTATTTTGCTCATTATCTGCCACACACATAAGAATATAATCTCCATGAAGGCATTTTTCTTTTTTCTTCCCTGCATTATATTTTAGGTCTAGAACAGTGTCTGATACTTATTAGGTTATCAATAAATATATGTGGAATGACTCATCTTACAATCTAGGATCATATTGTTGCTTGCTCTTTAATTCAGATGTTACTCCTACCGATACCAAGCAGGTAGTATAAATGACTGAAGCAGGCCAGAGTGAGTCCCTGGGTGAAACAGAATGCATGTCCTGTCTGAATGGAGTAGCAAATCATCATCTCTATTGAAAATCATTTTCACATAGGAATAAGGAACAAGTCTTATCATTTTCAGACTTTTCAAAAGAGGTAGGAAATAAGGTCTTTGGGGTATACTCTTCTAGTTTGTAAATGCAGGTACTAATTCGATTTAAGAACAAGAAGAATCCAAGCATAAAACCAAAACACTTGGCAAGACAAACACAATACACCTGGATGCAGGATGCAGTCACAGCATCTAGGAGGTCACACAATTTTCCCTCACTGGTATTTTAGGAAAATTCCTTGTTTGGTTTCTAAGTCCACTCTTCCTGTACTGATGCTCAAACTCTTAAATGTTTTAGTTCTCTGTCTTACCAAATAAGCTTTGTCCCCATAAAGGCATCATCAACTCTTCCCCCTCCCTCTTTATATCATTTGTTCTTTCAAGCTTTTTTGCCATTAATCCCCACACAGTAAATTCTCAGAAGCATCTGCTTTGAAATCAGGGAGGAAAAGGAGAAAAGAGGAAGTGAAATATAGTTGTACCTTTCAATTGCTGTGAGAGCTTGGATAAAGTTCTACTTCTAAATTTCTACAATTTATCTTGAATAAACTTCTACATCTACCTCTAATTTTCTCACAGCATTTTCATAGTTTCCCTGGAAACCCATTCCATTTTGCTCTCTTCCTAAGCCTTGCCATCACTTCCCAATATTATCCTTGGGTTGTCCTCCAAGCCTCTGGCTGTTCCTCCCCTCAGTAACCTCAATCCATCTCTGCTGAATAGGGAGAATCACACAAGGCTCCTTTGTCTTTTTAAAAAATTAAAATACTGGTGCTATAACTCTATTTTACTACATAATATTCCGGATTACTGACCTGCTCTCTCAACTCATTATAATCTACTTTCCTCAGCCTAACAAAAGGAAGACAGAGAGAGGGCAGCGAGAGAGAGAGAGAGAGAGAGAGAGAAACAGAGAGATAGAAAAAACAGAAAGACACAGAGACAAAAAGAATAAGAAAGGAATAAGCAACAAGTAATTATTTTGCTACAAAGTATCCCGTGTTGGAGGCAAAAGAATGAATTATACAGCCTAAAGCACCACCTGTGTTCCACGGTTCTGTCACTACATGGTCATAATAATAATTAAGACAGGCAAGAGGATTTTATAGAAAGACAAAATATTTATTTTTTAAAAAGTAGTTGTTAATAAAAGGGATTTCCTACTCACAATCTCTTCTGTTAGTATGCCTTTAAGAGACATTTTAAAACTCATGTTTATTTCTGAAAAGATCTGTAGTTAGCAAACTTTTTGTGAGTTTTGTAAAAACCCCTTAGTCTGCTGGCACACAATCAAAGTCAGAGGTTCATTAGGACTGGTTTAGTTGATGTTCTTTCATCTTTCCTGTAACCCTGTTAATATTTCATATTCTTACTGGTAAAGTCAGAGTCAAGACTGTTAGTATAGCCTGTAGACTATACTCTAATATAGTTTAAAGAGAGACAGCACTTAAAATCATTCCTAGGCTGAAGACATAATAATATCATTTAAGTTTTGTTTAACATTGGTAAATTTGTGTTAATAAGAAAAGCTTTAAGAAAAGTTGCTATCTAACCACAAGTCTACTGGAGTAAAAATAAATCAATTAAATCAGACTTCAAAGAATTTCTGAGACAAAATTTCTAAAATCCGGTTATAAAAATGCTACTTTATTCTTCTTATATATCTATTTTTAGTACTATTTTATTTTCAATTGATAAACAATAACTGTTTCTTATATTTTGTAGCATCAACTAATTTCTGGATATTGACAAGTGGTTAATGCAAAGATGTAGCATGCATTGTGTTGAATTAGAAAATAGATCTATTGAAGCATTTTATTTTTCAGGGAATAAAGAATAATGATGCACACTATTGAAAGCATGGGAAATATAAAACATAAAAGATGCAGAAAATAATCATTGCAATTACGAAAGTGTGACAAACCACTTCAGGCACAAAGCTCACTATCTCATGGTGGCTATAATTTACCCTTAGTGCCTTAGGATGATCAAACAAAGAGTAACACTAACCCTGAAACAAGTAAATAGTTGGTTACATTGTTAATACTTTAAGAGTGTTAAGGACCTAGGCATCATCTAAAGCGGTGAACTGAATATAACTTCTGGGCAGGTGACACCATCAATTTCCCAGTTTTTCCCCATGGTTAATAAGTTAATGACCCTTGTCTCTTGCCACTTCAAATGAATTTACTCAGATAATTCAAAAATATCTTGTGTTCGCTCATGCACTCTGTTAGAGTTTTAGTCATAAATCATCTAATCTAGCCACCAGACTCTATAAATATCTATAAATCATGCAGGGAGATGTGTTTGAAAGATGCTAAGAGATTAAGCACTAAAATATCATTCAGCAAAGTGAATACTGCAGAACATTAGTCCAGTGAGATTTCTACAATGAAAAAATGGAGAGGGTCAGTTTCTTAACCCTCTCTGTGAGAGTCTAGAGTTCAAAGTCCATTAACATGTAAAAGCTATGAGAAAATGTGTCCTAAACAAACTTAATTAACTTTGTTTGTCTAGTGTCTTCCCATTACATTTACAATGAACCATTTAGTCAAACTTCTTTACTCTTCCTCAGAAATATCTTGAAGTTTTGAGATTGGTTCATATAAAGTTCTAATACTACATATACTAAAAAGAATTAAAGACAATGCCCATACATTTGAAATATAAAGACTATAGAAAGTATGTCAGGGACTAAATGCTGGGGTTAATATCACCATGAGAAAATAACAGTTATTCAAAATCTAATTGTGTTCAGGCTTAACCAGTTATAAAACTAAGCATTTAAGCTCCTTTGACTTTTACAAAACCATTAGGAGGTTAGGTACTTTTATTAACTTGCTTTCCTGAAGTAAAATGTACAGTTTGCATATTTCGAACATCTAGCCATGGGCTAACAACTATAATAAAATATATGCTTCCCAGACTGCATGTGTTTTTTAGTTGCTGGGAAAAATCAGTGTGAAGTAATCACTGCTCTTCAAATCCAATTCTGAATGAATGTGTAAACTGGATATGTCAATCCTATGTCTGCCAAGCCTAATATACCCCACCAGCAAACATGCTTCCTTGTAGGATAGTGCTACACTGTTTTGTTTCTTTGTGTTTGCTTTGTTTTTAAAGCTCCTGGTTGGTTTATTTGTTGTACAGAATGGTGGTCACTGATCAGTCCAGAAGTGTGCACCATATCACAGGTCAATAGGCTAAGGACGTCTGTGAAGTGCTGGGCTATGAGGACGCTGTCTTCCCACCAGAGGTGATACTAATTAGCAAAATCAATCACATCAGTTCTTCCAGCCAATCCGTACTGAATAATACAAAGAAGATGATCTAATGGAACCCAGTCTTTAGGAATAAATAAAGATAACGTGAGAGTGACATCACAGGGCCAGGACGAAAGAGCCGACTCCCAGACTTTAGATCACTAGAGATGCTGCAGGTTCAGACTGGGTTTAGTTTTAAAAGTAAACCAACCTTTTTCTACATTTCATCTAAGTTGCCAACAAAATGAGAGAGGTCAGTAAATAATCATCTATATTATCTGTGCAAACTAAAATTGATTTCACTTTTTCAAGAAAAGAATCATTTTCATTATTCAACTATTCAACACCAAGTTCAATATTTAAATGAAAAATCCTGGCCTTGTATTGATATTGTAAAAATCTGTCAAGTTCTGTGACAAATGAGTTTCATATCTATGAATTAATTCTAAGTCACTGTTGGCTGTGTTTAATATTTGTGCAAATAAAAGAACAAAATAGAAAGGCTAATGCCACTAAAAGCTGATGGCTAAGCTCTCAATGTATTTAAGTGTCCACATTTAATGGTTGAGAAGCAGTTTAAGCTGCACACTATAAAATCCATTAACATACACTTTTACTTGAAGAGGAAATCTCCATTTTTTGGCTAGATAGACTCAATATTTGGTTTGAAAATATCTCATGTTTCTGTAGACCAGGAAAGATTAGAGAGAGGGTCAGGGATCATGTGAGTAGTGTAGGATATACTTTATTTTTCAAAAAGGAATATGTTCATGATTTGGTATACATTGTAAATAAGAATAAAAGCTATAGATTAAAGGTCTGTACATACCAAAGCAATGGAAAACTATGCAGGGTGCTACTTATAATGTATTATTTACACAAGTGACTTTCTGCCAACAAAGCTCTCTTCTCTAAAATACATTTCAACTCTGTGGTGTCAATCAATGACATTTAAGAACTTTGTCATGGTCAAAGGTAAAAAGAAAACCTGCATTAAATATTTAATAATGATAAGAAAAAGAAAACAGCACCAGCCTCAGGTACAACAGTGTGTTACAAACAAATAAAATAAGGGGGTAGTGTAGGAGCTTAAAAGCAATGCCTATCAGGTTCACTGGAAACAATTAAAAGTAGTGTGAGTTTGTTGAGATGCTTGTCTGGCATCAATGTAGCCCAGTTTATGAATAGGCTGTGTGTCAAGTGTTCATCTCAGTACACAAGGCTGTGCTTGACATTTTGGGAGAAAAGTTAGATGTTTAAAACAGAATCCCTGCCGTTTAAATGACTTGTATGATGGTGGAATAGGGAAGAGTGTACTGTGTTTAGGAGAAAAACAAAACTATTACTCTAAATAGTATATTAACCTGCTGAAATAAATATAAACAGAATTTTATGATTATTCAAAAGAGGAGCAGTTACAGACAGTGGAGAAAAATATTTTATATAGAAGGTTCCTTTAACACAAACTTAGAAACATGGTTTATTCAGGGCAATAGAGTTTAATAGGCATGAAAATCTAGCAAATACAAGAAATGGAAACTGATAAGACATAGTCTGAGGGCAGCATGTAACTAGGTATGTTGGAAAGAAAGGAGATCTGCCACAAAGCAGTAAAGGATATCAGGTGGTTGCAATGAGGAAGGCTTAGAGGATGTAATTACTCATCAATCAATAATGTGGACTGATTTTTGTAATATTCACACAAATGTATGGTTGCCCACAGAATCTATTTAAGTCATAATATTATTGAGGTAGGCTACAATATTCATTGAATATTGAAATATGGAAAGAACCATCATATTTCTATAGAAACAAATTCAAGACCCCTATTTAGACCATGAGGAACTTATTCCATATAAATGTAGAACTTTTCCTTTGCCTCAAAGTCCAAAAGGACAATAAAAATTCCCCAAAGTAAGCCACATACGGAAACCCCTTTGGTTTTGACAAGAGACCTGGCCATCAATGACAGTGGTGGGAACTCTAGAAATGGGGGCTGAGTGTCTGGGATTTCACATTACTTTAATACCTCAGGAGTATTTCTTGGTCCTCTAGTTCCTGGGTTATTCCCTTTCTTTTCCTCAGTGGATGTCCAGAAAGTCAGGGAGTTGAATCTTGTTAACTTTAGAGCCCAGTGCCTAGAACAGTACCTGATTCATTTTAGGCACCAAGCAAATCAAATGAATTAATGTTAAAGTTCTCACTAACTTTTATTTTAACTAAAGTTATTTATCCTCCATGATTCACAAGAGAACCAAATGGGCTGTTTCCACAAATTCTCCCAACGTATATTTTCCTGAAGCACATTACTTAGGCCCCTTTAAGTTTTATTTTTTAATATTTTTTAAATTACAGAATATTACGGGGGTGTTAATGCTTCGGTTACATGAATTGCCTTTGCACCACCTGAGTCAGAGCTACAAACGTGCCCATACCCCAGAGAGCAAACCCTGAACCCATTAGGTTTGAATTTACCCACCCCCTCCTCCCCTCTCCCATCTGCCCAATACCTGATGAATGTTACTTCCCATATGCGCATGTAAGTGTTGATCAATTAGTACCAATTTAATGGTGAGTACATGTGGTGTTTGTTTTTCCATTCTTGTGATACTTCACTTAGAAGAATGGACTCAAGCTCCATCCAGTATAATACAAGAGGAGCTAGATCACCATTTTTTATGGCTGAGTAGTACTCCATGGTATACATATACCACATTTTATTAATCCACTTATGTACTGATGGGCATTTGGGTTGTATCCATATCTTTGTGACTGTGAATTGTGCTGCTATACACATTCAAGTGTAGATGTCTTTTTATAGTTAATTTAATTTTACTAAAAGGAAATCTAAAATAAAACAGCTCCATTTTAGTTCTAACAATTTTTTCTTTATTGATGAAACTGTGAATGCAAGATCATAACATAAATTTTTTGTAGTGGGCCTTTGTACACTAGAGATTGAATTAAGACTCAGCCAAACATAAGAGAAATACTGCATTCACTATGGTCTAGGCATTTCATCACAGAAGAAGAGAAGAGCAATAATAAAAGGCAGTAGATAACAGGGGCAGAATTATAGCCATCAATTGCCACATCCATTAATTACAGACTGTGAAACATTGAAACATGGTCCCTTGATTTTTCATCCTGCACCTCCACTTTGTGTCACTATTGTGCCCAACAGAATCAACAACTGAATGCGGAGACACTGGGAGTTTGCTCTATTTAACTTCCTCAACTTCCCCAGGTGTTTATGTGGTTCCACCAAGGATTTGGTCTGACCAAAATACAAAGTGGGGAGAGAATGACTTGGGAATCAGTGATGTCAAGTAAGGGTGGCACTAAGAGATGAATGGGTTGTAGCTATGAGAGCAGCTTGACATTCCCAGGTTTATCAAGGTAAAAGCAAGAATGTTACTACTTTATGGAATTCTTTCAAAGCTATGTTAAACACAGAGATTCTTGAGTAAGAAGTCTTGTATCCAAAATCTGCCTCTGTGCTAACTCTTGGCGGACCATGAGCAAGTTACTTAAATTCTGTAAGCATCAGTTGAGCATTTTGTAAATAGATATAAATTATATCCCTCACTTTAGATGTGGGTGTTATTATTAAATATGATTAATCTAAAATACTTAGCACTGAAGAGGTAATGCACTAACCACTGAGTGTTACATATTGTTGTTATTATTGCCCATTAATACAAATATATAATCATTCCATGCTTGAAACTGAGAAAAAAACTTTACATTTTTATATGAAGATTCATGTCTGAGAGTAAAATTTAACCTTATGTATTATATCTTATGTATGACAGACTCTTAATAAAAACATATTTATATATTCACTTAAAATGATGAGAAAACTGGTTAAATAATATGATGGACCAATAATTTTTGTTCTAATTGTTGATTACCAAGCAAATCCCTAAATCCAAGGTCAGAAATTTTTATCTGTCTTAAAGTAAGTGTGAACAAAGCAAGCACCAGGTTTTAAAGCAAAACATTCACTTGCTTTATGTTACATATATGCATGATATCAATAGCTCTAAAGGTCTAAGATCTACAAGAATGGTTATACTTTTAGAAAATTCTGCTTAATTCCCATTTTGGATATATAGAATAAAAACTGTTAATAGTGGTACAAATTTTATAAAACTATATTACATATTCATAACTGTAGCAGCAATGCAATAATTTATATCTTATTAACCATATTTAATTGCTAAATAAATTAATTTAAATTCATATTACATATCCACACATATACACATTCATAGTCCCTAAAATAATATAATAATATAGTGCCAACAATATTTCCTCATTTTCTTGAATAACAATGTCTTCAGTTTCAAAGGAGCAAGGTACTTTTTAAATAAGTTTTGAACAAGATTATTTTACACTTTAAAATGCTGTCAAATGTAATTCTTTGCAGAAGCTAAATGTAAAGGTACTGCTATAATCAGTGATCTTTAAAATCAACTGTTACTACAGCCATGCTAACAATGAGATTGATTTTCACGTGCAGAATGAAAAATTAGTCTTATTACATGAGTCCTATTTTCATATATTTTTTACAATGTCTGAACTTGCTCATATTTCTAAGTAATTTAAATATTAAATATGTGTCTGTTACAGTGGACAGGAAAAATAAAGTTGTGAATAACTATCCATTTTATCACCATAAAATCTAGGTATATTCTTCCCAAACGAATAAAAAATATATATATACAACCACATTTTTAACCTTTTCCTAATGCATTTACTTTGGGGATATAGACAAAAGTGAGAGGAAAGGCAACTGAAAAAAATTATTTGTATTAAAGAAAGAAAAGAAAAGAAAATGCAGTATACCACGGTGATTATGAATGAAGGCACTGGAACTCAGTTCTCTGGATTAAAATCTAAACTCAGGCACTTACTAGCCCTGGGCCTTTGCATGCTCCTTTACTTCCCTGGTTTCCTATGTCTCATTCTATATTGTCTTTTTAAAAGACAGATTTTCTTTTTTTTTTTTTTTTTGGAGACAGAGTCTCACTCTGTTGCCCAGGCTAGAGTGAGTGCCGTGGCATCAGCCTAGCTCACAGCAACCTCAAACTCCTGAGCTCAAGAGATCCTCCTGTCTCAGCCTCCCGAGTAGCTGGGACTACAGGCATGCACCACCATGCCCGGCTAAATTTTTCTATATATATTTTTAGCTGTCCATATAATTTCTTTCTATTTTTAGTAGAGATGGGGTCTCGCTCTTGCTCAGGCTGGTCTCGAACTCCTGAGCTCAAACGATCCACCCACCTCGGCCTCCCAGAGTGCTAGGATTACAGGCGTGAGCCACCGCGCCCGGCCAAGACAGATTTTCTTAAAGAGATCTTTTTATACCAACTTCATTTTGAAATAACATATTAAGTTCCCATTTTTGTTTACTATATAGACAAATAAACAGAAAGACATAGAATCAGTGCTTCTGTTCTTCCAGACCTAACCACAGCATCTCCACATTGCATGGGTATACAATATTTTCCGTTTACAACTGGCATTCTCTCAGGTATTCTCTGTAGTCTCATCCTGAGTTAATGTAGGCTTCCATTAGTCCTTTTGATATACTAAAAATATGGCTAGGAGCCTTTCAATACCACTTTCTTGGATTTCAATGAGTTTAAGTTTCTAGATATCAGTGAACAGAATATATAAAAGTAACCAGTTAATAAATATGTAATACATTTTTGCCTAGAATTAACAGAAACTAACAACCTTGGGATGTGAATTTTAGAACCAACAATCAAACTGTTGAAGCAGATGAATCAAGCTCACATAGTTCACATACTTTCAACATTCTGACAACTGTCAACCATCCAACAAGGCCTAAAGAACTAGTATGAGCTGACAAATGGGAAAACTATGAATACTTTGATCAGGCTCAGTCACCTCTCAAGAGTGAACCAGTCTTGGTTGAAATTTTCAGTTCTGATATTTTCTAATCACATTATCGGCATAGACCTAACTCACAAATCTGGCTCCGGTTAGAATGTCATGCAAACTTTTGGGGTGGAAAAGAACTGATATAAATAAATAGGATAATTAGATAGTTTTAATTTGATAATATCAGTAATCAATCATAATTAGAAGCAATGTATCTGTATTAAAAGAAAGTTTTAATTTTTTCACATGAAATAAAATTACCAAATTATGCTTCCTCATTTATATTTTTCATATTTTTCTATCTTAGTTTCTTCCTTTCCCTCTTCAAACATTTCAGTCCACAAAGGACTTACCAATTTTCTCCCTTAAATTTTATTGTCCTCTCTCCTTTTATTTACAGAGAAAATTCTCAAAGGATAACTGTGTCTTATCCTGGCTCAATCTCAGCTTTCTTTGTAATTTTCCTTTTCTCTTTATCATTCATTTAACAAAATGTCTAATAAAGACATCCTAAATAAAAGTGTTATTGGATATAATTTATATACCATAAAATTCATGCTTTTGTTTTCTACAATCCAATTTTTAGTATTTTTACAGAGTTGTGTAAACATTGGTAAAATCTAATTTTAGGATGTTAAAAAAATAAAAATAATAATTTTTTAGGATATTATCACCCCCAAAACAAACCCCACAATCATTAGCTATTACTCCCCATTCCTTCCTTCCCTCAGTTCCAGACAATCACTAACACAATTTATATCTCTACAAATTTGTGTATTCTGTACATTTTATATAAAGTGGCATCACAAAGTATGTGATCTTTTGTGATTGGTTTCATATATTTAGCATAACGTTTGCAAGATCCATCTATGTTGTAGCAAGTATCAATGATTCATTCCTTTTTTGGCCAAATAATATTCCATAGCATATGTTGTTTACCAGTTTACCAGTTAATAGACATTTGGGTTGTTTCCAATTTTGGTCTATTATGAATAATTGTGCTATGAACATCTGTGTACAAGTATTCATGTAAACATATATTTTAATTTCTCTGGAGTTGGGGTATATTACTAAGAGTGTAACTGATCTATCAAGTATACATGATTAATATTTTGAAAGACTTCCAAAATAATTTCTATAGTGGCTACAACATTTTACATTTCCACCTATAATTTATGAGGTTCTGAATTTCTCCACATCCTCAACAAACACGGATTATTTCCTTTTTTCTAATTTTGTTTTTGTAGTTGTAAAGTGGATTATGTTCAACATTGTTTCATGTACTTATTGATCATATACAGATCTCTCTTGGAGAAATATCTATTCAAATCCTTTGCCAATTATTTTTTGAGACAAAGTCTTGCTCTGTCACCTGGGATAGAGTGCCATGGAATCATGGCAACCTCAAGCTCCTGGGCTCAAGGGATCTTCCTGCCTCAGCCTCCCAAGTAGCTGGGACTACTAGCATGTGCCACCACGCCTAGCTAATTTTCTGTTTTTTAGTGGAGACAGGGTCTCCCTCTTGCTCAGGTTAGTCTCGAACTCCTGACCTCAAGCAATCCTCCCACCTCAGCCTCCCAGAGTGCTAGGATTATAGGCATGAACCACCGTGCCTGCCCTTGCCCATTTTTAAATTGGGTTATTTCTCTTTTTATTGTTTAGTTGTAAGAAACATGTATATTTTTCTATATATAATATAATAATATACTAATATAATATACAATAAAATATATATCCAGGATACAAGTCTCTTAGCAATGGTATGATTTGCAAATATTTTCTCCCCATTCTGTGGGTTATTTTTCATTATTTCAATGGTGTCCCTTTTAGCACAAAGGTATTTAAATTTAAATGTTAAATGTACCAATGCGATGAGGTGTTTTACCTGGCCATGTTTAAAATTCCCTCCTTTGAAAGTCTGACTATGATGTGTTCAGGTAAGCATTTCTTTGAGTTTACCGACTTGGAATTCATTGATTTTCTTGGACATGAAGATTAAGGTTTTTTTGTCAAACGTGGGGAGTTTGTGGCCATCATTTCTTCAAATATTCTTTCTGCCACTTTCTTTCTTTCGTCTCCTTATAAGACTTTCATGGTGTATATCATGGATCACAGATCTCTAAAGCTCTGTTCATGTTTCTTTTTCTATTCATCAGATTGGATAATCTCAATTCATCTACATTTGTATTCACCTATTATTTCTTCTGCTATCTCAGAGCTACTCTTGAGCCCCTCTACTAAATTTTTCATTTTAGTTATTATGCTTTTAGCTTCCCAATTTCTAGGTGGCTAATTTTTTAAAAAGATTGATCTCTTTATTGATATTCTCTGTTTGGTAACAAAAACATACACTTTTGCTTTCTACACTTTTCTGTTCTGTCAAAACATCTCGACTGCTTGCAGCTGCACTTCAGGCTAAGTATTGTGCAGTTCCCATTTCTTCACACCACACCTAAACATGTACATATTGCTTCTCTGGGTCTCCAGGACATATCCTGACAACATTTTATTTAAATAAAGGGTGTTCTTGGCATCCCACTTTAATAATTTCAACCATTCCCCCAATCCAATTTTGGTAAAGAGGACTTTGCATTATCAGACGTCTTCTATATTTTGCAGCCTTGCATCTTCCAAGAATTAAGACACAAAATAAAAAGTAATAGAAATAGACTCACAGCCAACTCTGCCAAGAACTCAATATTATATATTCATATTTATTCCTTGACATGTTGGAAAACAAAACAAACAACCTCAAAAGAACTTGTAAGCATATTTTTAAAAATTTCTACTTTTTCATGGAATGCTTGTAAGGTAAAAATCAGCTCTCATTTGTCCTTTTCTAATATATCCCATCTTTATTATTTTTGCAGCAGTAAGAGGAAATTACGTATGTGAAAGAGGAAAAGTGAAAAACAGTAGTAGAAATAACATCAACAATAGTAGTCACCAAAGAACCCAAGTTAATTTTCTGTTTTCCAATAAGAAAGTACACTTCATTTCTGAAGATTTATGGTCATCTGAGGTTTATTTTAAATTAAACTAAAAAATAACATTTCAAGACATCAATTTTTCTAGTTTTCTTCCCTTCTTCCTTGCCATTCCATATTAGTCTTCTTTGCTTTTATCTCAATTCGGTAACCTTATACATTGTTGTGCTCCCAGGATCAGCCCTTGATTTACTTTTCTACTACATAAGCACTCACTGTGCTAGAGATCTTATCTAGGTCCATAACCTTAAACATGTCTCTCTCCAGCCTCAACCTCTTCTCTGAACTCCAGACTTTATCTGTCTACTCAATAATTCCACTCGGGTATCAATGGGCATTTCTAAACCAGTAAGTCTAAAAGTGGGTTCAAGATATCCCCTAACCAAAAACAAACACTCCTCATAGTCTAACCCTCCTCAGAAATCCGCAACTACGTCCTTTCCATTGCTCAGGCCAAATATATTGAGGCAATCCCTGATGTCTCTCTTTCTCTCATTCCACATTACCAATCCTTCAGCAAATCCTATTTGTTATGTCAAAATCTACTGAGGATCTGATCAAATCTCATCATTTCTACCCCTTCCACACTGGCCCAAGCCATCATCATCCTTCCACACTCACCCCTCATGTTGCAATAACCTCCTAACTGGTCTTCATCTTTCTATCCGTTTAAAAAATAAGTAACAGGAAAAAGTCAGATCATGTCACTCCATTCAAATTCTTTACAATGACTTAAAAGCACTACAGAATCTACCTCCTAACCCTGATTTTTTTCACTCTACATTTGACTTCCCTGTGTACCTTGAACACACCAAGTTCTTGCCTCAGGATCCCTGCGCTTACTTTCCTTCCTTGTGGGTTGCTCTTCCCTCATACATCTGCCAGCCGACTCCCTGACCTCACTCAGGTCTTTGCTCAAATACCCTCTCCAGAACACCTTCTCTTATCACCCTATTTTAAAATGCATCACTAACCTCTTCCATGGCACTCTATGCTACTTCAGTGATTTATCTATATACTTATTCTCTGATATACTTCATGTATTTTGGTGGTTTTTGTTATCATTACCTAAATCTCCCCAATAGAATGTGAACTTTTTGATAGCAAAGAATTTTTTTCACTGCTCCCTAGCAAAAAGAAAAATGCTTAGCGCAGACCAGATGCCTAAAAAATATTTTTAACTATGGTGGTGAGGTGTGGAGATATCTAGAAATCAAATAGTACATTATTGTCAGCCATTGGAACCTCTGCTAGGTATTCAATAATTTCTATCATCATTTGATAGAAATAGATAATTCATTAAGTAATATCTGAAATGTATGATTTCTTTATTTATTTAATGTTTAAATGGCTCCGTTTTTCTAATAATTATGTGGTCATTTTAAAGTTTTCAGAAAATACTGAAAGGTAAAAAAAGAAAGGTCACCCCTATCTCAATGTTACTGATATTTTGAATTATTTATTCCTGATATTTTCCTATGAATTCATACAAATGTGTATACATATGTATGTGAATGTATATGTGAATATATATTTATAAAATTGATACTATAGGATATATTTATGACATAAGGAAAAAATACTGAATTGTAAACAATTTATTAGGTCATTAACTATTTGTCAAAAACATATTAATAGTGCCATTATGGTCCATTCAAGGCACATCAATCCCATATTATTGGAATTTAAGTTATCTGAAAGACTAGTTCAAGTCTAATATTTCCCACATAACTTTGATAACTATTCCATTCTACACTGATCTGTTCTCCTATCACTCAGAATCATTCATTAAAGATGTTCCAGAATAGAAATTTACCTGGTTATGGCATATAAGGATATATGTTGTCTTATGATTTATTGCATCTCTGGAGCATATCAATGTTTTCTACATATGAGATTGTTTAATCAATATTTATTAATAATGTTGATAACATGTAAATACCCTACACTTTCCTAATATTAATAGCAAAATCACAGATGAAATAAAAATCAAGCATTCTGTTTATTTTTCAGGTGGGGAAATGGCAGTTTTATATACTATACTTTAGGTCTTGTTGCTTTAACCCTTCATCCTTTTCTTTTCTGTTATCATTTAAGAAATCCATTTACTTTCAATGAATGTTCAGTTGCTGAAATCACTCTCCATTATGGAAGAGCATTTGATTCTCTGGCTGCCTACAGCCTGGCTTTTGGCGTGGGAGTTCCATTACAGGTGTTATTGATTTGGGCTGTGTTCCTTTCTCAGCACTGCAGTCTCCATATGCCATCTGACTGTCTGATGATGAGTATATTGCACACCTAGGAGTTTTTACGAATTTTATTTCACAGAAAAGCAAATATATATATGGAAATTCTGCTGCTAGGGAAAAATAACTTTGAAAATTATTTTTTGAAATGTGTGTTTGTTTTTGACTCTGTGTAAGGACAGAAACATACGCTCAAATGAATGACAAAACCTTGAAAAATTATCTTGTCCTCAGAGACCACGCTGGCAGCATAAGCACTAACTTATCTCAGATTGATGAAGATTGCATGTAAAGGTATACTGGATAGCTGAGAGCTTAATAATAATTCTTTGATGAAGTTTCCAAGGAGCAAGATAATTTGATTACCAGTACTTTGGAATACATTTTTGTCTCCCTAAATGTATTCATAATAAAAAATCTTTTAATGTTGTTTTGTTTTAACGAGTTAATCCAATTTTCTAAGTTTAATGATAAAAAATAGTTTTCTATTTCATCTAAGAGGAAGTGGTTGAGAATGGATCCTTTATATGCTAATCCACTACTGATGCACTTTGTTTGCATTCTAATATAGAGTCTTAGAAGTTTACATTTCAAGTAGCCTCAGCAATCATCTCCTTCAGTTCTTTTCTTTTACTGAGGAAACTCAGTGGAAACTGAGGCCGAAAGTTATTTACCACAAACAATTTACCATGGCACAATCTGTTTCACCTCCCTTTTCCTCATTCCTATATTTCTCTTTTCTAATTTACCCCAGTGGAGTTATAGAATAAGTCTAAATATACACAAACAAATAAGTTCAACTCAGTCACAAATAACATTTTGAATGCTGAGTTCTGTCCTATAAATGCTATGGGAAAGGAGATTATTAGAACAGGACAGTACCTTTGTCAAAGTACAAGCTGGCAACAAGAGATAGGCTTCATACTGTGTGTGCTTTCATTGCCTAAAAAAGAAATGGGTTGCTAACACTTCCTCTGGTTTAAATTGGCAAGTTAAAAGCACATATCTCTTTAATAATTTCAACCAAGCTCACACAACTATCTAGTAGTAGCACTGGAATTAGAACCCAGAAACTTTGACTTTTCATTGCTTTACATTCATTAATGCAGCAACATTCTCAATCACTGGAATCTCATTCTTATGAGAACTAGGAGTGTGTTGTGCAGAGTTCATGAGTTGTGTGTAAGAAGAGTGATGAAATTGGGCATGCAATGGAGCAAAGAATATATACGTCTGAATCTGTGAAAGACACAGCATTTCATTCTCACCAGTAAGTGTGCCTGGGACACTTGATGCTGCCATACTCAGTGTTGTCTTACAGTTGACATATATGTTCAACTTAAAGTCATAATCACCATACATCCTCAGGAAGAAGACTCAGAGGCAGGAGTGTAGGGAATCATCCACCATATAACATTTTAAGAAGTTTTTAAAAATTTATTTCTACATTGCAATAGACTTTTTTTTCCCAGACTAGAAAATAAAGCAACAGTGATCCAACGGAAATAGGAGTCACCATATCTTGTCCACCTCCCATGATGAAATAATTCAGTTGGCAAAAAGTTTGCTATATTTCTTTTTAAACTGCTCCTTCTACCTCCAATCTCCTTTATCCATCCCATACCCTTTGCTCACATTAATGTTTCCACAAACACAACTCTATTATTTACCCTCCTTTCCCAGCTTCATGTGTAAACCCTGAGAAAACCCTGCTGTCCTCGCTACCTGTCATTGAGAGCAAGCAGTGGTCCTTCAAACAGGCTGCAGCCTAACAAAATTGCTATTTGGGCTTGAAAGTTTCCTTTGCTTTGCATTTAGACATTTCTGAATTTAGGGCTTATCTTGAGCTCAGTTTCTTGCAATTACTCTTACTGAGTGACTTTTTTCCAGATACCTGACTCCCAGTTCTTCTTTCACTCTGGCTGCATTTGGGTGGGTAGGCTCACTCCTGTTTCCCAGGATCACACCTTAGGTTGTGCCCCATCCCTGGCTTCAAAGTTTATTCTGTCATTGTGAGTGCCACATAGCACAGGTTATGGGACCTTGTTGCACACTAAATCAAACACAAACTCTATACACTGACATTTAAGACTCTATAATCTGATCTAAGCCAACTACCAGAACCTATAATTCATTGCCTTTCCACTTCTCTCCAGACAACTGCACAAGTTATTTCAACTCCTGCTCAATGCTTTCCACCTCTGATCCTTCCCTCACACAATTTCCTGGGTCGGGAAGGCTCTGGTCATAGCTCCATCTCCACCTGTTATAATTCTGTACATTTTCCAAGGCTGGATTTCCATAGATCATTTTTCCAGATTACAGCCAGTAGCAAACTGGCAGAACAACAGAGGAACTAGAAGGTTTATGTTTGAATCCCTGCTTACCCAGCTGAAACATTCTGGGCAAGTTAAGTTTCTTTAGCCTTTGTATCCTAATCTGCGATTGGAAAGAATAACATACGCAACTTCATAGAGTTATTGGTATGATTGCCTGAGTTTAAAATGAAAAGTGCCTGGCACATAACACATGCCCAATAAATAGTTTCTATTATAATATATCTATATGGTACTTTTACTACAATAAAAAGTAAAATATTTTATGGGTTGTACAGTACTCTTTTAAGCTTTTCTGGGATGTTTTTATGTGGTGGTGTTTGACCATTTGCTAAAATTTCTGCATTAAAAAAAAAAAAAAATTTAGGCCAGGCATGGTGGCTCATGCCTGTAATCCCAGCACTTCGGGAGGCTGAGGTGGGAGGATCGCTTGAGCCCAGTCTGAGGCTACAGTAAGCTATGATTGAACTACTGCACTCCAGCCTGGGCAACAGAGCATCACCCTGTCTCTAATAATAATAAGAAGAATTAACTCATATAATAACTGTTGTCTGGGAATTGTCCCCATTTCACCAATAGAGAAAACTAAAACTGAGAGATGAGTGACTGATCCAAAGACACATATACCTACAGAATGCCACACTCTCTGATATCAGCCTCAACAAACTCTGTACAACTACATGGCTTTTTGGAGAAGGGATTGCCGTGTTTTCTGAATCTTTCTATTCCCCAGAGCACATAACTTACTGTGTTTTACAAAGTAAGTATATAATATATATTTCATGAATTCATTGTTAAATAGGACTTTTCCCAGAATGCCTATGGTACCTGGATTACTTTAAGGAAGAAAAATGGCATTATGATGCAGGTAAGATTTAGAAATAGAATGGCAGTAAAATTTACAAAATTTTGAAGATGGGCACATTTTAGTATTTAAATGATTATAAATATCCTAATATGATCAGCAACATGTCAGATATTGGTTTGTCATCTTACCCATGGGAAAATTCACATGAAGTGTACAATTTATAATTATAAAATAAATAGGTTTGGTTTTAGAGTCTCTTATTTGAAGCCTTAGGTGTATAAAAATTCCAAATAACCTACTTGTGAATCAACTATGAGAAAAGACCCTTCCATGACAGTGCTTTAAGAACCAGAGAATGAGAAATATTTCTAACACCTGCGCAGGCTATGTTGGGACAGGGAGGGAGGGCACAGATATTATGTTAGAATGTTTGAGTCAACATTCAAAATTTCAAATTAAAGACATTTCTTCACAAATGTTACATTGTGTCACACTAAATCTATTTCTCAATATTTATTAATATTAATGAACTAATTAATATTAATGAATTATTTATCAGTTCGACAGACTTTTACTAAGTACCTATATGTGCCAAGTCCTATATCAGGCACTATGGATATAATAGTGACAAAAGATTTGTTAGGAAGTAGCACGCTTAACAAGGACTATGACTTGCTTCTGTGCATGATTGACTTATGAGTGATCTTTAACAAATGTTTGATTTGGCGTCCCTTTATTAGCTTGTACAGGCAAAACTCACCTATCTACATTATCATATAAAAATGTTATTAAATACATACAGATACATAAGGCAAGTAAATTGACTTTTGGATTATCCACATTTTTCATTAAAATTTTCTCACTTATCTCATATAATTGAAATATCAGTCTGCATGCCTACTTAGTAATAAATATGACTCATCATGAAGTTTCTTTTTAAAAAAAGTCTCTACTGGAATAGCTGACAGTGAAAATGAAGGCAAATGAGGAGTAGCAGAGAGAAGGCATGGCTGATTATACCAAAGATTCCAGCACACCTAGGAAAAAAGATTTAAAGTTGGGTAAAGACGCTGGCTATGAATAAAAATGTAATAGTTTCTAAAAATAATATTCTTCTTCAAAGAACTTCCAAACTTGGTTTAAAAAGATCTGAGGTAGGGTTGGGCAGGGGTAAGAAAACAATGAATCTACTTTAATGTTTTGGAGACATCTTAGGTCTAGACCAATTCAATGCCAGTTTTGATTTTAACCCAGCATCTGGAGAAGCTATATTTTCAATAGAAAAGCAGTGTTTACTGAAAATGACTGATTCACCATGCAGTTTTCTGGGGGAGTACATTATTTGTACCTAAACAAAATGAAGAACTGTCAAGATTCCAAAACTAATGAGTAAACATCTTTGGAATTCGCTAACAAATAAATGATGTGAATTGACAAAAGAAAGCAGGCTCTTAAGTAGTGAATTTTGCAATTTGCCTCTGTTTTCAGGGAGAACACATATGTGTACATCCTCTTTGTCCATTTTGACAAGTTTTCTGCTTTTCTTTTATTACAATAAATATTGCCTGCCAGTCAATGAAAATATGCTTGCACTTTCATAAGTGCATATAAATTTAACTCCCTAAGGGCAGATAAAGAATATACATTATACAATGACAATTATAATAAAATCTTGGGGTGGATTTATGATGATAAATAATTATTTTTAACAACAGAACTTCTCACAGAACCCTGATTAGAAAGGTTGCTAAATACCATTCCTGCTTAGAGATATCCTTTTTAAGGGAGTAAAATAGGCAGCTATAATCTATAAATTTTATTTCATTTTCTTAAAAATTATATATACATATGTATATAAGTTAGCAAAATTGTTAAATTTTTTTATGCAGGGGTCTCAGTTAATAACTTTAAAGTATTAGTGAATAACATTATAGATAAAAAAGTTAAAATAAATTATTTTAAAATATTGGAAAAAATATTCAATCCAGACATCCATTATATAGGATTATTTGCAATGCATTTTTACTATGAAACCTGTGACCAACAAGTACCTGTAATAGAATGAGATAGTAATTTTTGCTCAATGGCTAGCTAAAATTAGGTCCATGTCAACTGAGGGACAAACATTTATCATATGTTATCATAGTGATGGCACATACTGAAATTCAAACTCTAGCAAGCATTCACCATTTGCTTGCCAAAACAGCAATACTGCTTGCTCATCTAGAAGATAAATCTCATCCATTTTCTGAGCCTATCCCAACCATGACAGGGAATGCCTTTATGGGCAAAACAATGGTAGGTGAGGGAAAATTAAGACTCTTGCTTTATGAGATCCAGTGTGCACAGCATTTGTGGGAGGGCTGAGTGTCACACACCCACGTGAGGCAGCTACTACCATCTTCAGATAGCCTACACAGAAAATGCCTAGGCTTCTGACTCCACTTCCCCAATACTCCGTTTCTTGATGGGCTTGGACCTGATCCAAGAGTATTCCACTTAACTAAGCCTTAACACTATGCCTGTTTTGTTGTTGTTGTTTGTTTTTAAATATATACCTCACCAAAAAAAGGGACAAAATTGTATTTGCTGTACTTCCAGGAATGCCTAAAATTCTGCTATGAATTGTTAGATTGCCTAAAATCTGCTGTTCCTCTGCTTGCTGGCGTATTCCAAGCACCTGGATACTGCTTTTGAAACTTTCCTGGTTACTCCCATGTCAGTTCCCCAGCAGGGAGCCAGCCCTACAGTTTTCCTGGGCTCACTCCATGTTTCCACAGAATCCCATTTTCCTTTGTTTCTTTACTAGGCAGTACTGCTGGGGTCCTATAGTATGGATTATGTTCCAGCCTGCCTGAGTTATGATACAAGCAAGGTTATTAGAGTTAAAAGTTTTAAAATCACATGTGGATTTTATAGACCTCATGCTGCCTATGTAGACTGAAGTCATCAACCAACTGCTGTTCTGGGGGATGTTACTCCTGTATCGCAAGTTAAGACTGTTCAGGTTGCTCGGCTTCCCTCATTCCTGGCCACTTAAAGCACTCACCAGCAATCATCTTTTTTTCTTTTAAAATAAAATATAAAACTGAACGAATCATTCCAATTTAACAAAATGTAATTATTTGGGACTTTGTGACAAATACATCTAAATACTGAATACAACAGTATGGGATATGGATTAATAACCAACTGTTGGCCGGGCGTGGTGGCTCACGCCTGTAATCCTAGCACTCTGGGAGGCCGAGGTGGGCGGATCGTTTGGGCTCAGGAGTTCGAGACCAGCCTGAGCAAGAGCGAGACCCCATCTCTACAAAAAATAGAAAGAAATGATCTGGACAGCTAAAATTATATATATAGAAAACAATTAGCCGGGCATGGTAGCACATGCCTGTAGTCCCAGCTACTCGGGAGGCTGAGGCAGAAGGATTGCTTGAGCCCGGGAGTTTGAGGTTGCTGTGAGCTAGGCTGACGCCACGGCACTCACTCTAGCCCCGGCAACAGAGCGAGACTCTGTCTCAAAAAAAATAAAAAATAAAAAATAAAATAACCAACTGTTAGCAAAAGTACATCATCAGGAAAAAAGAACATGCCCTTCACAGTAAAGAAAATCTTCAAAATACGTCTTTAGATAAGGTAGCATGGATGACTCAGAAGACTGAGAGTCTATTTAATTGGTCATTTACTCCAATCTACATATCATGTAAATTTCCCCAGACACTATTAAACTTATAGTCTCTGGAGAGAATAAAAATGAAGAAGGTTTAAATAATTGCTGTTAAGAAATCTTTGTAGATTGGTAAAATTATCTTTCCGCCAATGGTTACAGTACATAATTAAAGAATCTTGGCATATTTGAAATTGTCACTGGAGTCAAAATAATTTATTTTAATGCAGGATTTTCATGTTATCAATTTGAGATGAAATTCACTTTGTTGGTTATAAAATATATACTTTCAATTTCTGAAGTTAACACTGATGTTCATGAACTAAGCCTCTTTTTGGAGAGTTTTATTTTCTTTTAGGTAAGTTTCTTCCCTCACATTTAACTAAAACATAAGACAACTGTCATTTTTGATATAAATTTGGCTGACTACTGAAATAAATAATATATCTAACCTTGTGTTTCTTTTGTTTCGAATACCTTTATTTGCTTTTCGAAATAACTCTCTGATATTAAAGATCTTATACAAAAACTAGGGTTGTAATGAGAGTAACATTGGTACTAGATCATAAAATAATACATATTTGCAGTGTGTAGGGCCAAAATCTAATAATTATTCTTGTCTTTTTAACCCACAATTTAGTTCATGCTTCCCCCTCACTGCCTCCAGGGGATGGATCTTGAGTACTGTTGGCTAAACAGTGTATGGCATTAATGTAGCAACTGCTATTAATCTGGTCCTGTCAGATTAAAGAGAGGATTTACATTTCCTGGTTGGGGAATAGGTTCTTGGTTTCTCATGGAATATGAACAAAAACCCAAACAGTCCCAGGTCATGTTCTCAGCCATTTTTCATCCACAATAAAAATCAGCCAAAGGACAAAACAAATACACCAAACATGGCAGAGCACTTAGGGAGAGAGGTCCAGTCAACAATCAATTTCCGAGCACTGAAAAATTCTGTAGATAAGAAATACCCTTATTGCCTGGGCCAGTTTGGTCAGAATTTCCATTAATTACAGCTCACAGCATTCTAACTGATTCAATTTACTCAAAGAATAATCCAGTTGAGAATTCAAACTTAAGTATATTTCAGATAATGTTCTCCCTCTTGTGGTCTAGTATTTCACTAAAGTACAAATAATAACTTCTAATGTCTTAATTTCAAAAAGGTCACCTTTTAGAAAAGATTCATCCTAAGCATGAGAGACTACAAAGGTGCTTTTAAAGATGTATTGTTATATTCACAAAGCAAAAAATTTAACGACATATCCAATAAAATGTTTGGACAAAACAAATCTTATAATTGGTGAAGATGGAAAAATGTTTAAACTGAAATCAAGTGTAACTCCATACATTGATCAAATTTAATGGATAAAGGAAAAGGGTTTTTATCAACATGTATTATTAGAATATGTCCAATTAAGATGCTGTAAAATATTAACCTTAAAAATGTTGTCTTCTTTCTCAAATATGCCACAGAATTAACAAATAAAATTACAATTAAAGGGAAGAATGCTTCTAGAAAACTATATATACTGTGAACTTCATCTGAATCTAAGCCACTAATAAATATGATATTCAAATAAGTACAGGTTTTGGAGTTAAAGATACGTGTTCAACGTAGGCAAGTTCTTTAACCTCTCTAACTCAATATACTCATGTGCAAAATGAGGATAATAATGTCCCTTTTCTGTATTTATTAGAAGATTAAAAGACATAATACATCACATTATAAGTGATAAAATATTTTTTTCTATATTTACATTTCAAATTTTCAACCAAAGGTATATCTTCTCTTAAAAATATTTAGCATACATCACACACACACAAAGACACACAGGCCTGTACAGTACATCCTTATGCACACACATAAACACTTTTCTCATGTTAAATAAATTTAAATGGATCAAGAATACAGGATCTGGTTTTTGGCCTCCACCACTTATTCCTGTTACTCGCTCCACACTTTTGTCTTTCTGTAGAAAGAAGTTCCAAACAGAATCCTAGGCTCGTAAATCCCACCCCTTGCTCCTCCAAATTGTTATGCTTCTTGTGGCATTAATGATTTATTGCATGGCTAATTTTCTGCTCTACAAAATACAAGGTATGTGTGTGTACGGTGACCATGAATAATAATTCTGACTTCTACATGCTACTCATTACTTTATAAAAATCATTCATATATTTATAATGTCCCATATGAACTTTATATAGGCCAGGTGTCGTGTCACACATCTGTAATCTCAGTACTTAGGGATGCCAAGGTGGGACGATCAATCCAGGCCAGGGGTTTGAGACAAGTGTGGACAACATAGCAAGACCCCATTTCTATAAAAAATAAAAAAAATTAGCTGGGTATGGTGGCATGTACCTGTAGTTCCAGCTATTGGGAGGCTGAGGCAGGAGGAGCTCTTGAGCCCAGGAGTTCAAGGCTGCAGTGAGCTATAATCATGTCACTGCACTCCAGCCTGGGTGACAGAGCAAGGAAAAAACTTTATATTATAAATCATGGGCCATATTTTATTCAATGGAATAATTCTTAGCTATATATCTTGGTCAAATTAGAAATATTTGGTATCATGTTATTAATTACAATTATCACTTGAATATGATTAAGATTAAACTTTGCTTGGCTAATTAAGAAAACAATTCTGATCTGATTCAAACATAAGACTCAATTATTAAAGATGTTCATCTGATGAACTGGTAGTATCCCTAGGTCAATACTGAGTTTTTTCCTGAATTGGCTTACAAAGGACCAAATCTGTCAGGTAGACATTCCATTAAAACCTACAATAGGCAGCATATCTTCTCTTCTAGTCCCCTGGTAGGGAGATCTCACCACCGCCACTGGCTACTCAGAACAGGCGGTCCAGTTCCTGGGAAGGCACCTAGCTGGAGTTCGGAATACAGACTACAGAAAAAGAAAAGGTTTTTTGTTTGTTTTTTTTTTTAATCAGTGGAAAATTAACTGGTTCATACATAAATGGAAATGGAAATTCTGGCCTCAGCAACACCAACCAATAGTGTAAACCAACTGAACCAGCAGACTCATTTAAACTTTCTGTATGAAACAAATTGACCTAACTTTGATTAGCATTTTAATAAAAATCCTTTTTTATTTTCTGATGATTTTTATATTTTCTTTCTGGTTCAGTGAAAAGTAGTAATTAAAGGCAGAAATTATGCTAAGAATCAGACAATTTAATTCATTGACCATGGTCTCTTTTAGAGCAGGTCTCTATGAAATAGTACAAATGATCAACCCCTCTGCAACTGATTATTTCTCTAATTTAACACATTTCTGTAACCAAATATATCCATTAAGGAAGTTGCTTCTCTGTCTCATTTTATACCTCTGGAAACATTAATAGATATCAATTCCATCAAATTATCAATGACAATATGAGACTTGACTAAGATAACATCACTGAAGAAATAAGTATTATTCTTTTGGGGAGTGTTTTCCAAGCAATTGAACATGAACTGTTGGTTAGAAAACCCAGCATATTGTACATAGGCTATTGCTAGCCCTGAAAAAGTAGCCTGTTATTAGCCACATTATAATCCTTGGGATAATACTGGCAGATATGTTATTACATTTCTCATTGCCAGAGCCCTGAGGACTTGCCATCTCACTAGACAACACGTTTTTTCACAAATCCAATGTTCAGCTTACACACGTCTTCCTTTAACTATTAGAATCTAGCAGAAAACACATCTTTCTTACGCTCAGTTTCCTTATCTGTGAAATGGGGGTAAAGTAATAATTACCTAATGTGCTCGAGTGTTCTGTGGTTTACCTAATTAGAGGTTATAAAGCTGATAAAGCTGATAAAGCACCAAGTAGTATTAAATATCTATACAGCATGCATTTACTGGCCAACTTATGCTCCAGCTGCTTAAACACAGCTGCTCTTAATAAGCGGGAGAAAATCAGCTAAAAGCATGTGAAGAGCTGATTGGAGGAAATGACATGGAAGAAGTGTTTTACAACTCCTGAATTTGTTAACCTTGTTTTAAAAATTAAGAAGTGATTTCATCGTAGAATGTTGCTGTCTTTAAAAATTCTGGAAAGGTGAAACCGTAAAGGGTAAAGTTTTAAAATTAGTAGGAAGAAAATACATTGAATGCCATGAATTGCACCAAAAGTACTTTGGAACCAAAATGGACATTGTCTGTCATATTTCACTATTCTCTTTTCTCTTTGTTCTGCTGATAATGAAGCTCAGATGATGTTTACAAGCAAAAGCATTAGGTTATCAGTGGCAAGTTCTTATGGAGAAGAATATGAGTTCCGGTTTTTGTTGTTGTTTTTGGCTAGAGTTAGATCAAGGAAGAGAGCAGATTAAACCTAAGCAGATATTAGGAGAATTAGAGAGCTTTCCCTGCTGAAGGTCAGCACATGTGGCCCTATCCACAACATGAGCCTTAAGGTATGATGCTTTACTATGTCTTTATAGTCTCACTTCCTGGGCTCCTTGCTAAGGCCCCCATGTCAGCATCTTGTGCCAGCTTTGCAAGTGCCCTTCTCCTCTCCTGGGTTCCTGACCTTGGCTCAGCAACAGGACTTTCATCTGCTTTGTGCCTGGCCTCTCAGACCACTTCATACCCCCAATCCCCAACTCTGAATTTCTTACTCCATTTTAATGAACTGAATAAAATTTCCAAACTTTTTAATGAAACCATTTGCTTTGGTTTTCTTAACCATGAATTGTGTCCCAATTCTAGTTAATCCAGTCATGACAGGTCAACTGTAATATCTGATTTCTTTCTTTAAAATAAAGAATGTTGTTTGCCTTCATCTCTATCACTACTACTGTTACTACTAAGGATAAAAATAATAGCTAATATTTATTCAGTGCTTACTGTGGATCAGAAATTTCTAAGTAGTTTGCATATACTAGTCATTTAATCTGGACACTAACTCTCTAAGGTAGTTGCTACTGTTATCTCCCTTTATAGATGAGTAAACTGAGCCACTGAAGAGTAAATAACCTGCCTAAAGTTACATAGCCGGCAAGTAGAGCTGAAATTTGAACCCAGCAAGTGTGGCCCCAGAGGCTATGCTCATCACCACTCCATTCCTGCTGCTATGTGGCACGGGGCTGCCCACACCCTCCATCCTAGCACTTACTGCAGATGGGACTGTGGGTGCTCCATATCACTCGCAGTAGGACAGAGGTGCACAAGTGTCTGTGGGTCTGTGTGTATAAAGTGTATGTGGGTCTGTGTCTTCTATTATTAGAACATTCATGGCTGTAATTTCAGTATGAGTGGCTTCTGGGTTTACCATTGCAAGTTACTTTTCCAAGTAACTAGAATAAGGTAATTTCTAATCATCATGTCCATTTAAAAACATGCAATCAATACGTTAACTTTGCAGAGGACACCACTGTAGTATATGAAATGATGGACTGTGGGGAGCGGTCTAGGCCTCCTAGTGTATCCGCCCAGGACATGCATAGTCAGGCCCTCCACCTATCCCTGTGGGACACGCTTGTGGGACACACCTATCCGGGGCTATAAAAGCAGCTTGCATTTCCTGTTCGAGGTCTCTCGCCATGTAACTGTTGTAGATGCCTCATTAAACTACTGCTGGAAGAACTCCAACTGGTCGTGTCGTACTTGTTGGCAACTGCGGCGCGACAATGGACAGAACATTTTATCAGATAATTGAAGTAGCCAAAATCAAACCTCAGTACCACGGTGAAGAGTAATAATTCCCCTTTAAATACCAGTGATATGATTTTATCATCTTCTTTCATATAAAATAACAAAACAACAACAAAAAAATCTGGTGCCAATATCTAAATATTTAAAGAAATAAGAGTACCACATTAATTTCATCAAAAGCACAAGCATTATTTCTGTCAAATAACCAAAATCACCTGCTATGTACATTATTCTACATAGACCCAGAGAAAAATTCTACCATGTCACTTGGAACCACGGATCAACTGGCTGAATATGGTAACTGTTAATACAGGTTTTAAAGTATTTCCAGGCAAATATTACTTCTGTCATGTGCCAACCTCAGAGGTGGTCATCCAAAAATAAAACTTTGGATGTTCTTCCATCCATTACCCATTAAGGAGGAGAAGTGACGTTTAGAGAAAATGTATATGAGCCATTCTTTCCTCTTGGCACTTTAAATTTTATTAGAGATCAAGATCAGCTATTATAAGAATATGAATTTGAATGACGTTAGTTTTTTCCCCCCACACAATCAACTTTACTAAAAGATATTTGAATATTGTGCCACTAATTTTGAAAGTCATATAAAATGTATCTGAAATTTAATACTGATATTACATAAAAATATAATTTAGCACACTTTCTATTTTATCAATTTATATATAGCACATAAAAACCCACATGATATATTTTTGAATTCAGTGCTAAAGAAATATGGGTTTCCTCTGAAAAACTAGTGTGTGTGTATATATATGCCTTTTTACTATTATAAACTATATAATTATATCATGTTTGTTTTTTCCTGAACACCAACTCCAGCCTTCTGGAATCTGAGAGCCAAATCTCAGTGTCAATCAGAGAGACTGTTTATCTGTATGCTTATAACTTGGCATCTTTATATTTGGAACAGATTTTCTAACTTCATTTCCATTTTACTATTTCATTACAGATCACTATTGTTATAATCAGTATCAAAGTTTTTATGAAATAGGTATGCTGTAAATATAAACAAAGAAATGTAAAAATCAGCTTACCCTAAAAATAATTTATCTTTCTAAGGTACAGATCAATATTTTAAAAACTGCCACTATAGTGTACTTCTAATATGGACTATTGGTATGATCTTAAGAACAAATGAAAAATAAAGACATTTCTTCTTTATGACTTTTTCTCTTCATTTCCTTGTTTTTGTTTTATCACAAAATCAAGTTATGCTTCATTGTGCAAATGTCAAATCAATCATCATTAAAACAAAGAGCCATATTTCCCTAGTGTGTCAATCCCCAAAGTATTAAATAAATCTGGCAATATTGGAAGAGTACAATTAAAAGGAGCCAGTGAGGAGCAGATAGGAGCAGAGAGCCTTGCATAAATATACTAATGCATTATTGTGAGTGGAGAAAATGTTAGTATTCATACTAATAAAAATAGTACTAATGGTTTACTATGGGCCAAACACTCATTAAAGCCTACCTCAAAAAATGCAAGTTGCATTTGCTAGCTCTAGTATCTCCATCAATATGTTTCCTCTTCAATCCTCTCAGCTTTGCACTTTTAAAGAAAGTATGCACGTCACAGAGATGCTGCACCTCACAAGCTCCATCTATTGCAGTGGGAGGTTGTTAAATTATTAAATACAGTGGAAAAAGGGAGATGATATTTAATAAGGTCAGAAAGAAATCTCATACACTAACTTGAGAATGTTGTTTCCTGGTTTTCAGTTGATTTCAATGGCATTTGTAGTTTCTCTTTTCCTCGTAAATGAAATTCCACAAATGCACTCCTTTTTCCACAAAAGCCCTACTGCAAGATCATTGTCGTATAACCTTGTGCTTGGTTTATCTGGAGTACAGACTGTAAAAATACTAACACAAGCCTGTGGGCTGCTATATATTTTCCTAATAAAAATGTAAGCAAAAAACCCACACAACCTGAAATATTTGTCGTAGTAACCTAGTTATAGCTCTATTTTCACTCCCAGTTATTTGACCTTTATTGCAGAATGACATATATCAAGAGGTGCTACAACTAGTCCAACAGCTTCAAGTAATAACAAAGTAGTTCACTGTAAAAACATCACATCAGTGTGTGTGTGTGTGTGTCTTTAATAAGGACAAACAGATGATTTTTATAGGACACAAAACTGAGAATCAAAACCTTATCAAAGTTCATTCCTCTTTACCCAGTAGCCTATTGTATAACCTTGGATTAGTCAAATAATTAATTACATATTTTCCACATTTTGTCATTTGTAAAAGATGGCATCCTACTTTACAGATAATTGTGTGAGTGTCCCCAATCTTAGGGAACAGCCTATGCAATAGGCAATATTCTCTGTTTCTCTACTTTTTCACAGTGTGGAGTAGTATATGTTAATAGCACACACTGGTGATTATGTAGACCAGTGTCAGAATTCTCACTCAGAAACTGGCATTGTGATCTTAAACATAAAATATTTTTTAGCTTAAATTTTATCATCTATTAAAAATATGGATAATAATATATACTTTGGAGATTTTAGTGAAAATTATTATAAGAGTAGATGTAAAAATTTCATCGCCATGAGAGGCACATGTTTTTTCAATCCCTTTCCCTTGTCTCAAGATGTATTGTTCTCATTGCACCAAATGTGTTCTCACAGAACTACTTAAATACATTTAAAATAAGAAATATTTTGTATGTGTGTTTATCATAGGCCATATATGAACTTGGAAACCACCCCTGCCTTCAGGAAACTTACAACCTAACAAAAAAGGGGTGGGGGGGGGGAGACCAGAATACATAACCAAGCATCAAACAGAATATTGGGGGGGTTCTCAAATTTGGAACAAATGCCTTGGCCTTCTTTGAAAGTTTAGTTCCCTGCCTACCTAGAGTATTCTTGAAGAAAAATGATAAAGTTAATCATGCTATAGTGCATATTTCTTGGAAAAAGGAAGTTAAAAGAGACAAGAGACAGAAGTGGCGAGTATAAATAACCTGCTTAAGCAAAATGACTTTACAATGTCCCAAAAACATAGTGAATTTCTATTTTACTCTGAGGAAATTATCAAAACCAGAGTTAGCTCCCCAACCAAGCAATGGTGATAACAAGACATAGACAAAATATAGCAGAATTAAGCTTAACTAATTTTAATAATTTGTTTTCTTCTTTATAACTGAAGGACAGCATAGTTAATCTTCTTAATTCATCCACTATGATAATACTTACAAGAGAAATACTTTATTTTTTATCTTAAATGTATTCTTTAAGGTGCTGTTGTTCTCCACTTAATAAATATTTTTCTAAATTTCCATGGTCTTTATAATTATCACTGTTGGAGGCTATATGGTGTGTCATTCTACTGATATGCCATAATTTATTAAAGCAGTTTCTATGCTATGCATTTAGTTTGTTTCCCTTTTGTGCTACAGTGAATTTCTTCTTGCTTGGGTTGAAATGTTTTCTTAGGACAAATTTCTGGGACTACAATATTAGGTCAAAGTGTATGAATATTTTACTCTTAGTATACCAGGAAAAATCATCATCACCAAGGAGGTAAAGTAGGACCCACCACCTGGGTCCAATTTTTTAAATTAAATATCTTAATACATATTTTTAAGTTTCATGAAAAAATTAAGATGAGGAAAAAGAAAGTAGAAAATGTATTATAATTTGTAATACATTTGATTTGTAAGAATTTAAACATATCAATCTCATTTTAAGTCAATTTTTAGATACAAATATTATAAAAAATAACCTTTTATCAAAATCGGATGGATCAAGTTTTTGTAGTAAAGTATGAGATGATAAAGTCCTCCCAGTTGAATGACTAATGAGGTGAAAATGCCATACATATTTTTGTTTTAAAAATATTTTATTCATTCAATTATTCTTGATTTTGAGAAAATTCATCTAGGATATGATAATCTGAAAACTCATGGTTTGATATTTCATTTATGTAATAAATTTCAAAAACATTATCAAAGTGTAGAATGCTGTCTCTTTTCATTCATCTTCTGATTCATATAACAATTGTGAAACATCTTTCCTTTTAATTTTATTTCTTTTTAAAGTCTTTTTTAAAAATAATAGCTGGAAATTAATGATGAATAAAAGAACTAGTTCCTAGGACGATGAAATAGCAAAGTGTTTCAAGATATGGAAAAAATGGTACCACTAAAATCCCATAATACATCTTAGATTTATAAAAGGGTCCAATGGACCCATATGATAATTAAAAGATGGGGTATTATCCTAATTTTTAAACAGAAGTAAATGTTCTCAGTGTCCTTTGGAAGACCTCTAAGAAATAATAAAAGTCATGATATATCAATCTTTACAAAGAGTTAGAATTGCTCTCAAAAGACACTAAAATCTGAAATTGTGTCCAGTAGACCCTGATGGTATATAGAGGGTAGATAGTCCTTGCTACATATCCATTTTCTAGTTAGAGTATTTTTTGTAAAAAGGAGACAAAAATCACTGAAGACTATTAAGTATCTACTACTATTATTAATATTACAAGTTATTCTATGTGAGTGTGTGTGTGTGTGTGTGTGTGTATAATCTATAATTACCTCTCATGTACAGGATAGGTCCAAGGAGGGAGGAATTATTATTCCCTTATTACAGTTGAGGAAGCAGATCCAAAGAGATTGTTTTTCTCTATCAAATTCACATCCCAATTACGTGATAGAGTGAGAATTTGAATCCAGCTCCATTATATACTCTCCAAAGTTCACACTTTCACACATGAGTGAGTGTCTTAGTCCTTTCCTGTTGCCATAATGAAATATCTTAGTCTGGGTCATTTATAAACAACAGAAATTTATTGCTCACAGTTCTGGAGGCTGGGAAGTCCAAGATCAAGGTACCAGCAGATTCATTGTCTGGTGAGGGTCCACTTCTTATAGATGGTGTCTTCTATATGTCCTCACATGTTGAAAAGGAAAAACAAGCTCCCTTGGGACTCTTTCATAAGGGCACTAGTTAGTCCCATTCATGAGGGCTCCTTCCTCATGACCTAATCACCTCCTAAAGGCTCTACCTCTTAATATAACATTAGGTATTAGGTTTCAACATATGAATTTTGGAGGGACACAAACATTAAGATCATAGCAGTTAGTCTTTAAAAAATGTAATATTATAATATTAATATAAATAAGATTCCACTCAAGCCACTTTTATAAGCCATATCAATAGAAGATCTGAGATTGTGGAAACAGGAATATAAAGAGGAAATATTCCAGCTGCCAGTAATCTCTGAAAAGAGGAGACTATATGAGGTCTCTCTATATTTGAAAGCACAATTTTTTTTTAAAGAAAGCATGTCCCTGGGAAGTCATTTTTTTCTTTGGAACAATATATATTTACATTTTCCTGAGGTTTTAAGTCTGAACAAGGCACTGGTTTTCTTACCCCATGGTTTGCAATTATGGGAAATAATGCTTTTGCTTTATAACATGCTGCCCTTTGCCTTTTAGCCAGCTTGGTGACAATGGCCCTCTCCACAGGTCACACACCACAGGGGCACATCAACAGTGCTTTCCTGGCTAAGCAGACTTCTCTAACTTGTGTCGTTTCAGAAAAGAAAAATGATTACCAATAAGTTTAAACTGTGATAGCTCAACTACTGGGTAAAGCAAGATTTTAATCATGTGAAATCAGGAAGCACTTATAAGTTATCATAATGCCTTACATTTCTTGAGCAATTTTCTGTAAAAGCTTTTATCCTTTCATTCTGCTTTCAAGCTCATGAAAGCCCTAAACATGCATTTTCATGGACATGTAGGAAAGAAAATTCTCTCTCCAACCTCTCCTATATGACCTTCTTCATTTGGGCCCACTTCTTGACTGGAAGAAAGCAATATTTTTATAAAATAGGATTGGGGAATAAGAACAAGATGCAGAGGCATCATTTCCATACTACCTCTGCCTGATAACTTCATTCAATCCCCAAGTTTCCGATAACCCAAGCCCTGGTTGAAGATGACTACTTTGATTACTTGAGGATAGGAGAATTGGGAATTGTGAACAACCAAGTTTTTATGGTAATATGTTCAAATACTTTTTTTATCAAAGAATCAGAAAATCTATACACTTTAAAATGAACTTAGCTAAGTAACATGGGAAAAACTCCACCATATGACGTACCTACGGTGCATGTTCCCACTCTTAATCCTTACTCTGTGGGCAGAGCACACTTTCTTGTCCCATTGATTTTGGACATGGTCACGTGACTTGTGTTGATCATTGAAATCTGACTAGAAGCAACAGTTTGCCAATTCAGAGTAAAGACTTTAGTAGATACAAAACTCATCTGCTCTTTTGCTCCTCCCAGTGGCCACTGGTCCCACAATGAAAACACAGGTGAAGCAACTTGGATTTATGTGGGAAAATAAATGCTTCCTATTGTAAGTCTCTGAAATTTTGAAGCTGTCGTTCATTAGGAGTTATTATTACATAAACATGACTGATATACACTCTATTTCAAGAACTATTTCCCATATTTGTTTCCCTCATTCTGCCTATAACTATATTCATTACTGCAGGTAAAGCAAAGGCAGTTAAGCTCGCAAATTCTGAAATAAAATGGAACTTCAGTAAGTTAACTTCTACCAGCTTATTCAATTGTCAAATTGACATAACAATAGTACTATCTCATATTGTGAGGACTAAATAACAGATTTAAAACCCTTAGTACAGTGTTTGATATATAGTATGCATTCACTAAATGTTTGCTATGGTATTATTGTTTTTTCATTACTTACGTCTTAATTATTGACACAGTGTCATAGCATAAGCTGCCAGTAAAGGTATAGGAAATGGGACACAAAAGCAGGAGGAAGAAAGGGATAGGGGCATCCTTCCAATGGCCAGTCCTCCATGTGAGTGTCATAAAAACAGACCCCCACTTCATTCAAGATTTTCCATAAAAAATGCAAGAGCAAAATGGAATCATCATAAATTCATGTTTTAGAAAAGTGATGCTGAGGATGGCTTTTACATGTGACTGAATATGAATTCTTTCACACTGAAATTATTTTAAATCATTGTAGTGAAAATGTATCTAAATGTTATGTTAAACCTTGCTTGTTCAGTAGATGAATATTTTAGAAACTTAACTTTTGTATGACTTCATGTCTTAGTTTCTTGTTTATTTTTAGGAACTATAATACTTTTTATTTTTAATATAGAGTATTAGTACTGATTCTAGAACAAAACCTACAGCTTACATTTCTCAATACCATCATATATAATCTTTTCCTTTGCTTGGCTTAAAGAACAGTGCTGCATGACCGTGATTCTACCCAAACAAACCAGTTAATCAAAGTATATGGTTTTCTCCGAAGTTCTTCTATTTTCTCAATAAAACTCTATTTCTCAGTACCCTTGATAATATAGCATTATTCGGAACATCTTCTCTTAATTCAGAATTAGTCACAACTTCAACCTCTTTGTCAGGTTCAACTTAGTTTCCCACTTGCATAAACTTCTGACTATAGCAAGTGAGCAAATGTGCATCTTATCATACTTGCCACAGCGCTCTCTTTGTTGGGTAAATAACATCATCTTGTGAAAATTTAAGATATTTATTCTAAAGACAAGCCAATTGTGATTTCTGTCCATAACTTATTAATTCAATAAACCTTTACTAAGAACCACAGTGCACTGCTTCTGGCACTGGAGAGAGTGACAGACAAGGTCTCCACTTCCACAGAACCTGGGGGAAAACAGATAATGTGCAAGTAAATAAATGAATAAGTGTAGTGTGACGCAGAGACAGAATGATGTGAGAGAGAATGGCAAGATTAGATTGCACGGTCAGAAAAAACATATTTCATGGGAGATGAGATTTAACCTGAGCTCTGGATGACAAGAAGCAGCTAAGCCAGTGGGAACAAAGAGCTTTGCAACTCCTGGCTTAAATGGGAATATGAGCCTTTGATACACCTTAACAATTCCTTTAAAACTATATAATTGATTTCTAATTTATTTTCAGAGACTTCTAGATATCAGACTTTGAGGTGCTGAATAATCAAGATTTTATTAGAATTTATTTTTATTTCAAATACATATTTTGAGTTCTCTCTACCTTGAAAAATTTATAAATTCCTTAGGTACCAGCAACAAAATCATCTGCCTTTAACTTTCAAAAGGATGGAGAAAGTGGTAGATTTTAAATATGTCTGTTTATTAATAACTACCTGCTCTTTATTTAAATCCTTGTATTTGGATCTTGGATTAGAATCATCTAAAACTGCATCTGTCTTCAAGCCAAAATATGGTCCCCAGATAATATGTGATTACTTTCTAAGACAAATTCTTTATTAGCTGCCTGTAGAAGTTGAAATGATTACCTTGTGTAAAAACAGCATATTTTCTGAAGAACTTAGTCATCCCTTCAGACTTTTATTTTTAATTACTTTAAATCCACATAATCCTCAACACATTTTGGTGATGTAAAGGGAAGATAACATTATCCCTACTGTGCTAATGAGTAAACTGAGGCACCAGGCAATTAAGTTACTTACTCCTGATTACTCTATAGTCTGTAGCCCATATTTTCATGGTTACAGGGTCTGGATAAAAAGCAACCACCTTAGCTGGTTATCTCCCTGATGTCAAAAAGAGTGGAAATCTTAGAAACACATAGATGTTTTTAAATAATAAAATTATCCATTTTTAATAAGACCTTTTATGTTTTAATCCAGTGATATCAGGAAAATTGTTAATTGAATAAGCATTTATTGTGTACCTTCTATTTTTCAGACACTGTGCTAGGCACTGAGAATACAAATATGAATCAAATGTGGTTTCTTCTGGCAATCAAATCACTGATTTTTTAATATACTATGATATATAATGTAAAACATGTTCACACCTGTAAATATCCATCTGTTTGTTATGGATTAACCTTCAATATGGGCACATGAGGGTTGTGCATTCAATACTTGCTGACTGATAATACTTTGTTATGTAGATATAACTAAGTAGCAGAATCATAAAGAATACAGAGCTTTGCATATAGGTTTTATAGGGAGGAAAGCATTATTCTATTCTTGTACTACAGACAACTAAATTTCATTTCTTAAATATCTTAACAACTCTCATGATAATCCCCCCTCCTCTCCATTCCTTCTGCTATAACCTTGGTTCAGAAACTTAGAAATCCCTGTCTGGATTATCTCAAATTCTCCTAAATGTACCCTTTTGCATAAATCACAATCACCTTCCATTTTTAAAAGTCTATCTTCTTATGTCATTTTTGTGAATATAAATTATTAGTGATTTCTTCTTTACTACTGATAAAGTTCAAACTTCTTAGAATGACAGAGAAGTTCCTCCATGAATTAGTCACTGCCTAGATCCCATCAATACCCACAACTCAGCCAAGCTGAACTACTATCTCCATAGCCGTCCTTCTGTTTCATAGCTTCCTGCCTTTGTCACTTGCTCCTCCGCCTTGGAGAGCCCTCCTCTTCACCTTGAACAGAACACATTCGTTTAAGACAAGACTTCACTCAATAAAGCCTTTTCTAAATACTATTTCCACATTTGTAATGTCTACACACTAACACTTTTAGAAACATATATGCATATAGGAGTATTTATTCCTGGTTAAATATAATTTGTTGAGGTTTGGAATCTTAACTTTTTATTCCCAATGGTTAATTTGGAACTCAATAAAAACAAGCTGATCTCGAGCTCGGGGCTGGGTGGAAGGGATGGGTGTATACCTACTTGATGAGTGCGATGCGCACTGCCTGGGGAATGGACACGCTTGAAGTTCTGACTGGGGGGGATGGGGTGGGGGGGAGGGGAGGGGTGCACACCTACATGATGAGTGTGATGTGCACTGTCTAGGGAATGGACACAATTGAAGCTCAGACTCGGGGGGATGAGGAGGCATGGGCAATGTATATAGCCTGATCTTTTGTACCCCCATAATGAGCTGAAAAACAAACAAAAAATGAAGAAAAAAAAAAAAAACCCACAAGCTGAATGACTATTTGAAAGACACCATAGAGATCCTGTAGAAAACAAAAGTATGTATGAAATGTGAGGTCACTGCCTTTTTCCCCACTCTCCAGATGTAGTTCTGCCCAACATCTGCTCAGCAGTATTAGCACCACTCAGTTTCCAGAAAAATGCAATGGTATCACAAAACTTGTACTTCTTGTTAAGATCCTGCTTCTACTGATAACAACCATCTGAACTTGAGGAAATTACTTATCTCTAAACCTCAGTCTTCTTATCTATAAAATGGAGGTAATAACAACATACATCTCACAAAGCTGCTGTAAGGATTAAATGAGAATACAAACATAGTGCTTAGAACAAAGTGTGGCATACAGTAAGTGCTCAGGAAAGACAGCTATTTGATAGTTAAGGCTCTGAGGTGCAACTGATTACCCAATGTAAGCCAACTGAAGCCAAAATGGAAGTGATTCACTGGCTCCCATAACTAGGATATATAGAGTGTCTAGTAGACTGCCATAATTCATTAATTCTCTTTCATTTTCAGACACAATCAATCCATCTTTCTCTCCCTACTTTCCTCTCATCCTTCCCTCTTCACTATATCCCCATACACATTGTTCTAATTGGTTTCCACTGAATATGGCCTCCCTCAGACCAGTAGCTCAAGCTACATTATTCAACCTTAGCAAACCACTTGGCAAGACAAGTGTCAAGAAACATTCCCTTTTTTGTCTTAGTTTAGACAATCTCTGGGAAGGCCTCTGGCTGGTCATCTTGGGACCAATCACTGTAGGCAGAGAAATAATTATAACTACAACTTGTTCAACCTATTTATTCCTGAGTTCTGGAGGGCGAAGTCTGTTACCAGAATAGGGAAGGGAGTAGATTGAACAGATGTAAATGACAGCTATTACATTACCCTTTAAAATAATTTTTCCTTTTAATTTACTAGTCCTTAAAGAAGTAGTGTTCAGCATTAACCACTGGCGTCAGACTGCACTTAGTACTATTTCTGTAACAACCCCAACCAAGAACATGATGTCTACCTGGCCACCTATGTTAGTCAATGAGATTTAATTTGCCATTCTGATTGTTCCTTTCTGTTTTATTAATAACTCACAGTTCCTGTTTCCAGTGTTATCTAAAACTTAGATTATTTTTTTTTCAGATGCAGACCCAAAACACAAGGATTTGAGTATAAGTGAGTTTTTTGTAACATGATCTTAGGAAGCATTAGTATCGAGTAAAAAAGCAAGGTAAAGAATGGGAGAAAGCCAGTATAGTAGGCATCAAAGACCAGGTTATTTGTGCTGGCAAAAGGGACTCAAGTCCTCTGGGTACCTCTGGAAGATGGTCTGGGACACTTCTCAGAGTTGTCCCTCCCAAAGAATGAAGAATCAGGAATATTTATCCTCCAACATCCAGTAGTCAGTGGCTGAGGGCAGCTCCAGGGTATGTCCATCCCCAAGCATTTTTCAACATTTCCCCATGAGAGCTGAAAGCCCTTCAAATGAAAAATAATAAAATCTTGTAAGTGGACATCAATATGAGGATGGTGAGTACCAAGAGGGCATGGGCTGGCATGGCACAAAATCTTCTACAAGTGATCTCCCATTTACTTTTTAGGACTGACACATGCTTTTCTGTGTTTAACAATTATTTCTTCATGAAGACCCTGTACCTGACCCAGTCATGTTTAAATTTCCTGGGTAGTCTTTGTCTACACTACATTGTCTTTCTCTTGGACTTTAGTACCTTAATCATAATTATAGAAAGGTATAATTCTTGGATTCCTTACTTTCAGCTGTGCAGCTCAGTCTAGGCTATATATGCTCCTACATTAGTGATGGCATCCAGCTAGTCCTAGTGACTTCATTGTTCCATTCCTATACCCTTGTATTGCCTGTCCTATCTGATAATGTGTCTCACAAAAATTCAGTTCTTATTGTTAGGGAGGCCACTGGCTATAGGAGAATAGGAGTAAACAAATTATTTTATGTTCCAGTTTAGATATCTCTTGTATAAAGCAGCTTTCCACAGCAGCCTGAGTCATGTCAGGTGGCACTTCTAGGTTACAAAAGCACTTTCACTTAACCTTTCAAAGTACTTATTACCCTTAATTTTATATTATTTTTTACATATTTAACAATAATTCCATTTGCATTGGTGGTATAGGGGTGAGCATAGCTGCCTTCCAATAATTCCATTGAGATATAATTTATATACCATGAATTTGACCGTTCTGTGTACAATTCAGTAGTCTTTATTATAGCATATTCACAGAATTCTGCATCCATTGCCACAATCTAATTCTAGAACATTTTTATCATTTCAGAAGAAACTCCATACTCAGTCACAGTCCTTCCCCATTTCCCTTGATGTCTGCCAGCACCACTAATCTATGTTCTTTTTCTATCCATTTGCCTATTCCAGACATTTCCTATAAATGGAATCACATAAGGTGTCTTTTGTGTCTGGCTTCTTTCACTTAGCATGTTTGAAAGGTTCTTTCATGTTGTAGCATGTATTATCACTTTATTTCTTTTTATTACTAAATAATCTATTGTATGGATATACCACAATTTATTTATCCACTTATAGACTAATGAACATTTGGGTTGTTACAGCATTGGAAGTATTATCAATAATGCCATTATGAACATTCACATATAAGATTTTGTGTAAAGCTGTTTTCAATTCTCTTGGATATATAACAAGAAATAGAATTGTAATTCCGCATTTAACATGTCAAAGAACCACCAACTGTTTTCCATAAAGGCTGAACCATTTTACATATCCACCAACAACGTATGAGGGTTCCAGTTGCTGACATCCTAACACTGGCAATTGTCCATCTTTCTCATTACAGCTATCCTAGTGGTTGTAAATTGCTATCACATTGTGGGCTTTTTTTGCATTTCCTTAATGACCAGTAATATTGGACATCTTTTCATGTGCTTCTTGACAATTTGTATATCTTCTGTGCAGAGATGTCTTTTCAAATTCTTTGCCCAATTTTATTTATTTTTTTTTCTTGTTAGATACAGTATGTCCTCATAATGTATACATTATTTCTTGTACAATGATATGAAATAATATGGGAAATATTCATGATAAATTATTAAGTGAACAGTGCAAGTTAAAAACAATAGTTTCATATTTTTTTCCCCACCCCCCCTTTCCCGAGTCAGCACCTTCAAGTGTTACCACTCCCCAAACGGTGCGCAATGCACTCATTGTGTAGGCATACCCCCATCCTCTCCCCCACCCCCCACCTCAGTCTGATGTCCAATTGGTGTCGTTCCCAGATTTGTATTTAGGTGATGATCAGGGAAACCAATTTTCTGGTGAGTACATGTGATGCTTGTTTTTCCATTCTTGGGATACTTCACTTAATATAATGGGTTCCAACTCTCTCCAGGAGAACCATAGGGATGTCGTATCTTCATCATTCCTTATAGCTGAGTAATATTCCATGGTATACATATACCACAGTTTACTAATCCAATCATGTATTGATGGGCATTTGGGTTGTTTCCACATCTTTGCTATTGTGAATTGTGCTGCTATAAACATTTGGGTACATGTGCCTTTGTTACAGAATGACCTTTTTTCCTTGGGGTATATGCCCAGTAATGGGATTGCTGGGTCAAATTCTTTGCCCAATTTTAAATGGAGTAATTTATCTTTTTCTTGTTGAGTTTAAGAGTTCTTCATATTTTCTAGATATAAATCCCTCCTTGGATATATGATTTTCAAATATTTACTCCCATTTTGGGGATTTTCCTTTCACTTGATGTTGTCCTTTGAATTGCAAAATGTGTTAATGAAGTCCAATTTATCTATATATTAGGTTTCTATTGTTTCTATAAAACAAATTACCACAAACTTAATGTCTTAAACTGACATAAAATTATATTATAGTTCTAGACATCAAAAATTCAAAATGGGTGTTGCTAGGTTTTGGCAGGATTGCAGGGCTTCTGGAGGCTCTAGAAAAGGATCTGTTTCCTTGCCTATTCAGCTTCTAGAGGCTGCCTGCATTTACTACTGGCTTGTGTCCCTGCATCATTCCACCCTCTGGTTCTATCTTCACATCTCCTCCTCTGATTTTGACTAGCCTGCCTCCTCTTTTCTCTTACAAGGACTCTCGTGATTACATTGGGCCCACCTGGGTAATTCAGGATAATCTCCCCATGTTGAGGTCCTTAACTTAATCACATCCTTATTATTTCAAAAGACGGCTCTTTTTCCACAGAATTTTTAGCACCTTTGTCAAAAACTCAATTTACCATAAATATATGAGTTTATTGCCAGATTCTATTCCATTAATCTATGCCATAGGTCATATCAAACCGTCTTGATTAACAGTAGCTTTGTAGTAAGTTTTTATATCAGGTAGTATGAGCCTTCCAACTTTGTTCTTCTTTTGCAAGATCATTTTCACTATTTAGAGTCCTCTTGATTTCCATTTGAGTTTTTGAATCAGCATATCAATTTCCGCAAAAAAGGAAGTGAGGGTTTTGATATGGAATGGGTTGAATCTGTAGATCAATTTGGAGATTTCTGTTGTCATAACAAGAGTCAGTCTTCCAATTCATGAACATAAGATGTTTTCCCATTTATTTAGGTCTTTCTTAATTGCTTTCAATAATGTTTTGTACAAGTCTTGTACTTTTGTTAGATTTATTCCTAAGTATTTTATTCTCTTTTGATGGCACTATAAATGGAATTGTTTTCTTAATTTAATTTTTAGATTGCTCATTTGTCAGTATATGGAAACACTATTTTTTTTTGTGTATTGATCTTATGCTCTGCAACCTTGTGAACTAGTGTATTAGGTATAATTTGTGTGTGTGTGCTTTTGTGTGTGTATACACAGGGTTTTCTTAAACAAAATCATGTTGTCTGCTAACAGAGATAGTTTTACTTCCTCCTTTCTAATCTAGATGCCCTTTATTTCTTCTCCTTGCCTAATTGCTTTGGCTAGACCCTACAGTATAATGTTGACTAGAAGCAATGGGAGGAGATATCACCCTTTATTTTAATGGTATGTTAAATATTCTATCTCCCCTAATATACTACAAACTCTGCAGTGGCCTAGCTAACAGTATGATAAACAGTTAACATTTAATACAAACATTTTAAATGACAAGCAGAATACGAAAAATGCCAAAAGAAAGATATGAATAGAATTTCAGAAGAGGTGGTTATCACTTCGTAGTAGAAATGAAAGAATATGGGCTGGATCTTAAAGGATGAGTTGGGAGGTTGACAAGGTAAGATACACTTTAGGCAAAGAGAAAAGCATAAGCAAAGACATTTAGGGAGAAAGGCAAGGGTCATGATTATGGATAGTAGGTATAACTGATTTTTTTTTTTTTACAAGACAGAGAAAATGGAGATGTTGTAACTGGGGAAATGGCCTGAAAAAAATGTTTTATGTCTCTTTAAAACATTCCCCACTCCTTTCCGAGAACCTGCAGGGGTTCTCCAAAAGGACCTGAAGTCAGGTGGGGCAGGGGAATGTCTTTTGTTCTTTGTGCTACAACAGATGGCTCAGCTGAACTGTCTGGATGGAGGCCTGGGCTTGGAGGCCTGGGTAGGCCTCCTGGGTGGGCAGAGGTCATGGGATTGTCTGTGGCAGAGATGGGATGATCAGAATTATTAACTGTAGTTGAAGGACAATAACCTAGAACTGAAAACCCTCCCTTTAAAAGTTCTGTATTTTCTACTTATTACTAGGACAATGGCATTTTTATACAGTAGTCTCTATCCTCATTTGCCAGCAAATTAATAAACTCCTCTTTCCTTCTCCTCAAACCACTTGTCCTTATGCTTCTGATGCGGCCTTGAAGATAAGTGCCGAACTTTCAGTAACAATGTGTCCTCATTTTTAGTGAATTTAGTTATTAAAAATGTTAAGAATATAATACAGATCAGTTAAACCAAGAAATTTTCATAAGCAGCATCTTAGGACATTTATAGAATTACTGTATTAAATAATATTTTATAATATGTTCAGTGACCACCCACAGTTAAGGACAAGGAAAATTTTCCATTGACTTCACAAAGTAATATTTTTGAAAGCTGATGACTAATCGACAAATAATGAACTGTTGGAAAAAAAAGTCAACTTAACCCAATTACAGCATAATTTTGGGACAGGACAGGACATTTCCTCTTTATACTGGCAATGAATAGAACTTTGATAAGTCATAAAAATGACTCTATTCTATGGAATCTTATTAATCTTTAGTACCAGTTTTACAAAAGAAAATTTCTCTCCATGCTAATCCTATCGTAAAGGAAAACTGCTAATCTCTGATGTGAAAATTCCCAAGTTTAACTGCTGGGATTGGACATCTGCCATTCATGCTCTCACACTTACTGGTTAAAGTTTGGCAGAAATTCAAACAATTTGAAAAGCTCAGTGCCGTGCAAAGGCAGCAGTTTAGTTAAGACTCAGCTTGATTATTTGTGAGCTTAGTTACTGCAAATAATTTCTTGAGGAGAGATTTTGTCAGTGACTTGCACATTTTTAATGATATTTAAAATATAATTAAACAAAAAACACTGGTGAAATTATAAAAGTGCTATGATTTTTTAAAAAACAAAACTTACATATTTTTCACAATAATTCAATCAGTGCATTTTCTTTGCCTCAAAAAGGTATTCAGTTTCAGCATGGATTGGAGCAATAGTCCTTGTACAAACTAGAGTTAACACCTAAATTAAGGCTTGCTCCCTTCAAGGAATTCATGGTTTTCTCTAGGACAAACCTTAGCTTAAGTGGTCATACTTTTAAATATGACTTCATTTGTTAAGAGATGGTAAAGAGATGGAGATGAATATCTATCTCTATTTTATTTTATTTTCTACCATACCTCTATAATAGCTTACTGGTTTTGATGACTAATCTTATTCTGATTTTTATTATAAAGTGTTGGAGAGCATAATTTCTTGAGAGCATGTGAATAAATTCAACATTCACATGAAAGCATAGATTCTTCTACAGATTTCTCTCAAGGACTCACAGTTGTTTTCAATTGAAAGATATAAATTAATAGAAGCCCTGAATTTCAGGTTGACTAAAAGAGGGTCACCTTCATTTTCCATGAAGCAAACTTTTTAGGTTCAGTGTTCCTGAGAATTTAGAGGGGGAGGCACTGCCTCCTAAGTGTGTCAGATACAGCTGTGCCCATTACCTAAACAAGGACTTGGTCATGGTTCTTAGCTGTGCAGGCATAGTAGATCCAGTGCCACTCCCCACAAGGCTCAGTTCTCAACATGAGGTTCCATGCACCCCTTCATTTTTTCAACCAATATTTATTGAGTACCTACTGTGTAACTAGAGCTGTGCTAGATGCTGTGGACAGAATGGAGCAAAACAGCATTTCTGTTCTCAAGTTGCTTCTAGTGCAATAGGTAAAAGAGATTATATGGTATAGATCACATATTACCTATCTCCCCAGTTTCCTTCATCTCCTTCCCACCTTTTGGCCTTTATTGGTACATTCTTCCCTTTACCTAAGAATGCCTCCCGATGCCCCACAATTATAATCTTACCCATTTTCAAGGTCTAGCTAAATTCTCAACTTCTTTCACAAGCCCCACCATATAGGCACTTTTCTAGAAAAAAAATCCCACCACTTAAGTTTCTTTCCCATCCCTGAAAGTGACTAACAAAAAGTTGTGCAGAGGCCTGATGATTTTGGATATAGCATGTGCCTAATGCAATAATTGAGAAGTTCAAAAGAGCCATTGGAGACTGTCAACAATGTTTCTTTGCTGACCACAAGCACTACAAGAAAATAATAAAACTGATACACTTTAAGGAATAAAAATAGAGCAACCCACAAAATCTCATCCTACTATGTTTTTAGCTGAATCCAAGTGAAGAATTCACTCAAGAATGTGACAGTATAATGAAGTGAGAGGCATTAATTATACTCCCTGAAGGAGCCACCCTCAGCCATGCATCTTGGATGTTTATTACCTGAAATGAGTCACTGAGGCAGTACCCACACTAGGCAAAAGCATGTAGGCATACAGTGATCTCTGCCCCATAACTCAATTTTCCTATATGATTTGGTAGTTTTCAAAGCCCCAAGTAAAGAAATAGTCTACAAAAGGTACAATGATTTTTCTATAAAAACAAATCTGACTTGAATAGAACCACCACACAGAATAAAATAAGCCAAATATAAAAGAGTATACTCTATATGATTGCATTTATATAAAATGCTAGTATAAAACTAATCTATAATTCCAGAAAGCAGATCAGTTGTTACCTGAGGCTAGAGTGAGGGGACTGGCCACAAAAAAGAACTAGATAATTTGAGGGGATAATGGCAATATTCCATATTTTGATTGTTGAGAGTGGTTACATGGGTGTAGATATTTGTCAAAACTCATCGACCTGCCCACTTAAAATAGGTGCATTTTATTGCATGCTAATTATACCTCAATTAAATTTATTGAACATTTAAATAAAAAAGGAACCCAAAAGACATCTAGTTTTGTGCTAGTACTTCTAGAGTCAAGACACAGGAATTGCATGAGAATTAAAGAAATTTAAGCAATTGTTTTACCCTAGGAACTAAAACCTGAAAACAGAGGAGGACTCAGAAAGCATTTCTGACTCTTTTTGGAAAGTCAATTTTAGTGGCTAATTTCCATATTTATGTTTTACTTAGGTGTTTCCTATGTTCAGGACCACAGTAAAATCATTAAGCAGGTGAAGTCTGCTTTTGACCATCATCCGGCTCCACTTTCAGCACCACATTTCCCACTGTCTCCTCCCCAAAAATCCATTCTGTCCTCTGGCTGTCTTGAAAAGCTCCTTCTGAAATAAAGGAATAAATAGAAAGGGCCTAGGAATTGCATTTTTCTCTTTTTCTTCTTTCCTCATACCTCTAACCAAAAATTACTACCAATATCACTAACAGCTAATACTTCCTAAATATGTAACATTTCCCAGGCATTCTGCTAAATGGAATAGTTTCTTTAATCTTCAAAATATCCCTCTGAGGTCTGTATTTTTGTTATTCCCCTTTTTACAGATGAAGAAACTAGTCTCACAGAGATTAGGCGACTTACCTAACTTCTAAAAATTAATAAATCGTGGAATCTTGATTTAAGTCCAAATCAAGAGCCTGTGTCCATGAACAGTATGTTTTGGTACACAAGCCCATTATTCTACACGAGCACTGCTCTGCATTGAGTGGTAGCTAAATCAAATAAAAATTCATGCTAATGTGTTAGTGACACATTGTGTTATGACACCAAGACCATGCATTTAAAATCTCATCAAGGCCTTCTTAATACAGAAGGCTGAGAGGTTCTATGAGAGAAGGATGTGCTCAAGTAGGCATGATACACTTTCATTACAAAACTAAGATAAGGAAAATTTACCCTTGAAGGTTAAATATTCTAGGTAATCAATTAAAAAAATAATCATTAAAAGAAACAAATTCATTAAGATTATTTCTCATAGATTTATCAAGATTATCTGTTTTGATCATCAAGAAATGATATCTATGAAGTAATCTGTACATTTTTTAAACAAAATAAATATTTTAATTAAAGGAATGTTTTCTCAGTAAAACTCAAGTCAGTTGGGAAAAATATCTATCATGATGGAACTTTCCCTCATTTTTTTTTAGCAAGTTCACCAAACTCTTCCAACAATAAATATAAATTAACAATGTTGGTAAAATATTCCAACTATCATATGACTATCCTTTAGGGTGTCTTGGAACCCATTAAGTCCCTTTACTTTGTATTTTTATAGCTCAGAATTTGAAAAATAACTTTATATAATTCTTTTTTCCTTATATTCATCGCTATGAATATAAATGTGACAAGTTAATAATTATTTGAATCACAGTGACCTTTGCTCAATATCCTTCTTCCTAATCATCATTATTATAACTTTAAAACATTTTCACATATCTTTCATTGGCTCAAAAGCTCTTACAATAGCTTCCTTTAAAGATATATAGACAATTATATTTTATTTTACAGAGGTTTAAATGTATGGAAGATTCCTTAAAAACACACACACACAGAGTCTGGACTTGCCACCTCCAGGTATAATTATCCAAGTCCTGGGAATGAACAAATATTGATTGACTAGGACATTAAAGGTGTATGTAAACCTTACCAAGTAATGTGTCTATAGGATATGGATACAAAGTGGGTTTTAGGATACATGCTGGAAAAAAAAAAGTTACAATAAGCATGTGAAAAGTCAATCAACATCTTAAGTTATTAGGGCAGTGAAAATCAAAACCACATGAGATATGACTTCACACATTCACACCTACTATAGAAGTTAGAATAAAAAAATCACAGAAAATAAACTTGTTGGTAAGGATGTTGAAACATTGCAATCCTCATGCATTGCTGTTGGAAACATAAAATGTTGCAGCTGCTATGGAAAATAGTTGGGTAGTTCTTCAAAAGCTTAAACATAAAACTACTATATAACCCATCAATTCTACTCCTGAGTATATGTTCAAAATAACTAAAAGCAGAAATTCAAACAGATATTTGTATACCAATGTACACAGCAGCATTGTTAACATTAGCCAAAAAATGGAAATACCCCAAGTATCCAACAACAGATGAATGGATTAAAAAATAGTTCATATATACATACAATGGAATACTGCTCCACCAGAAAAAGGAAAGAAATTTGGATACATACTACAACATAGCTGGATTCTGAATACGCGTTTAGTGAATTAAGCCAAACGCAAAAGTACAAATATCATATGATTCCATTTACACGCGGTACCTAGAATAGGTAAATTCATAGAGACAGAAAGTAGAATAGAGGTAGCCAAAGGGTAGGGAGAAAAGAGAAGGTAATGTTATTGTTTAATGGGTACAAAGTTTATGTTTGAGATGATTTTTTTTTTAAATTGTGGGTATTGATAATGGTGATGGTTATACAACATTGTGAATGCATTTAATGCCATTGAATTTGTATACTTACAAATAGTTAAAATAACTAGCATATTTTATATATATATATATATATATATATATAACCACAATAAAAAAAAGAAATGCTCAATTATCCCTATAGTATTTGCCACCCAAAGAGGGTTCAGAGACATTCTCCACAGGAACAAACGCTAAAAGAATTTAGCTGCTGTTAGATACATTATGAGGAAGAGTTATTTTAAAAATCTAGACAGAATACAGTTTGGTAGAAAAAATCAAGAGTTCAAATCACAAAGCCGGGGTAATACATCAAGAGAGTGTCATTTTTTATTTGTTTCCCATCAGTTTATTTCATCTCTTAAACTAGATAATAAAATCATTTTGGGAAGACAGCATGTCTGTCCTCTTCTAGTACGCCTCACAATATCATTACGCACAAAGAGGATATTCTATAATTGAGTCAATGATTTTGACTCAAAAGGAATCTGTCAAGCCATTCCATCTGAAATATAACTAGACAGAAAATCTGCTAGCAGGAAAGAATGAAGTAAGTCGGAAACTAAGACAAGTGCTGGTTTTTTCCATGTATTCAAATGGCAGCGAATCAAATTAAGATAATTACTGATGTACACTTAAGCACAAAAGGAAAAGCCAATGCATGGAACTCAAAGCACATACACACAGCTGAATGTTTTATTGCATTCAATATTTTATTTCTTCCAAGAAGTAGTAGAACGTAGCATGTGCTTGGAATCATGAGATTTTTGTTGAACCCCATCAATGAACTTAACCCCATAACAAAGAATAGGCTTTAAATTAGCTACTGTTTTTGTTGCCATCAATTTCCCCATCTGGAAAATATAACAATCCTCTATATACTTTGCAAGTGTGTGGCCTAAAATTAAATTAATTTAGAACTGGAATGGATTTTTTTAAAATAAGCTTCTCCCCATTTCCTCCTTCCACAGATAAATAAGGTGAGGAGAGTATCAATTACATTCTCAAAGCCACCTTGCTGGTCAGTGTTACAGCCAGGGCTGGGCACCAAGTCTACTGATGGATTATTCTGTGTCATCATAACCTCAATTCCCTGTGTTCTGAAATGAAGAAGAGGTCTGTTCAAAATGTATAAAATATATACAAATAAAATAAAGATTTAATATAGATTTAGATAGATAACCTATTATATATTCTGTATATCCTCAATAATATCACTCACTACCACACAGGAAAAACAAGAGCTGATTTAGTTGATAGGTCACACTGTACAGAATAAAAGAATGTAATTTAAACTTACACGGAAATGAGATAAACATGATTTGCGGCCATATGGGCTATATGGCTATGGTGAGTTTCCTCCTCTTAAAAAATGCTGTATATCGTTGTCCCAGAAGGATAATTTAGTACTTTATCTAATTCTTCTTGAATTAATGACTGCATGCTTCCTTTTAAATATAATAAGAATTGTGACCACACTTTCTCCAGGGATCTATAGTCGTCTTAATTCATTAAAATCTTGGGCTGTTGAGATAAAAGAAATGCATCTAAACCCATAGGTGGGAATGCTTATGGTCCTTAGCCACAACTTCAGTCATCCTTGTCCTAGTAAACTACAGCACAGCTGCATGTCTGCTTGTCGGATCACAAAAAAGAGCAAGGAAGAATGCACTTAAATTGATATAAATCCATCACTGCCGCTAAAAGGCAGCTTCCAATATTCTGTCTGATGGCTGTATAAAAGTCATTTTCAAACATTGAAATATGTTATGTTAGCCAGTAAGTTCTCTATGACTTAATGAGCAACTTTAACAAGAATTTTAAATTTAGTGATATCAAAATTATATGCTGTTATTACTAGCACTTTCCTACAACATGTAGAGATACATGCCACCAAATATCTATTGTCTGTAAGATTGTATAGCTATATAGATTAACAGTACAAGTATGTCTTCACTAGTGTTTCAGTGTACAGGCTGACAGAATATTTGATATTGAGTCAAACAAATCCTAAGCACCTTAATTTAACAAATATTTTTGAGTACCAACTATGTTCTATATTGATGACCTCCTTTTACCCTGTGGAATAAATCCTAGTCAATGCCATCAGCTAGATATGAGGAGTCAGACAGGAGGCAGGGTGAAAGTAGGGAAGGTCTCTAATATCTACAGAGAGTAATGAGGAGAGGCTGTTTAGAACAACTATGGTTACAGGGCAAGATCAAGGATCCATGCGAGTGACAGGCCATGAGTTTATTGTGTCCAAAGTCAACACTTTTGTGACTTTCTCCACTAGTCCTCTAAATCCTTGATTTAGAAGCAATTTTTTTTAAAAAAAATTGTATTTATCAAGGGTGGTTATTTTTCTGGAAGATGACAAAGGATTAGAGAGCAAGAGTTTAAGGTATGACCCTTAAACTATAAAAGATGCCTATGTATAAAGCTATTTTCTATTACTAGCATAGGATAAAACAGCTCTGTTCATTTTTTCCATTATTCAAGATTGAAACTATATGGGCTTATTAAAAAATTATTTCTTTTAAATAAAAAAATACCCCATCAGAGTTACATACATAGTTGAAACTCAAATTTTGTTTATCAAAAATATGGGTTGGCTGGGCACGGTGGCTCACGCCTGTAATCCTAGCGCTCTGGGAGGCCGAGGTGGGTGGATCGCTCAAGGTCAGGAGTTCGAGGCCAGCCTGAGCAAGAGCGAGACCCCGTCTCTACTAAAAATAGAAAGAAATGATTTGGACAGCTAAAAATATATACAGAAAAAAATTAGCCGGGCATGGTGGCGCATGCCTGTAGTCCCAGCTACTCGGGAGGCTGAGACAGAAGGATTGCTTAAGCCCAGGAGTTTGAGGTTGCTTTGAGCTAGGCTGATTCCACAGCACTCTAGCCAGGGCAACAGAGCAAGACTCTGTCTCAAAATAAATAAATAAATAAATAAATAAAATATGGGTAAAAGATTTTTTTGTTTCAGTTTCAGTGGCATCTGAGACAAAGTCAAAGGGTCATGCAGTCAGTGAATACTGTTTGGCTCTGTGAGCCAAGTGTATATGTGGCTCTGGGAATGAAAACAAGCTAGGGTATGTATGCGTCCATGCTAACAGATATTCTTTAATAAAACTTGAACTTGATTCAACTATAAGGAAGTCTCTTGAATCCATTCAAATGCAAAAATTATATTCTTTCCCCCAGCTTTGGAGTTTTGACTTAGGCTTATTTTCCTGGAGTCACTAGGTACTGTTTTAAGTATGACCACTACAGAAAATTCACTAATTCAGAAAGAAAAAGAAAGCCACAATCTATGCTATGTCATTAATCTAATAAAGCTCCTCTCAAGACTATGGAAACCTGTGACTATTTTTAATCTAAACAAAGTATTTTTTTTTAGTAAGTGGCATGTGTTTTGATTGAATCTTGAACCAACAACTTAATGTTTCTATGAATCACCATGTTAAACAACTAACCAACTAACTGACAGACCCAATCACAAAAGTGTCCTATGAGTGGCAGTCATTCTAAAATCCAAAAAGACAGGTGAGACCAAGAGGCCCAGCACAGAGTGAGTGCAGTAAAAGCACTAATTAGTGCCTGCTTTGAGACTGGGGAGGGCCAAGGGAGATGAGCAGCATTAACTTTGATCAGATGAATCACTCATTAAAACAGTAAAATAATTCTACTTTATTTTTAGAGGTTGTTTACAGAGCTCTGAAGTGCTATAAAATAAAGACAATCACAATTCCTCTAAAAGCAGCAGGAAAAAGAGGCCACCTATGTCTCTTCTCTCACTAGATTGAAATGTGCATACGTTTAATTTCCTACCATGTCTCCATGGAAAGCTATGTCCATTAAAGGAGAGTTTGAACAAGAATTTCTTTTTGCTCTCTTGGGGGATAAAAGTGATAGAGCAAACTCTTGGACTTTTTCCTTGAGGCCTCCAATGGCAGGAAAACTTACCATCACTTTGTCTATAGCATGAAAATAAGATGAAATATCGGGCTTGGAGAAAACTAGCCCAACACCCATGTTTCCCTCGTTCAGGGCTAAGGCACTGTGAAATATGTTGCACTTGACAGAAGTGGCTCCGCAGTGCAGAAGGTTAGGATGAATGCTACATAACACTTTTGAACTTTGTTCTGATTGAATATATCACTAGAGTCCAAGTAAGGTACTTACTCAAGGTCTGAACACTTAGAGTTATCAATAAGAAGGAAAACAAGAGGGACCATAAGTCATACATTAAATAGAGCTTACATAGGACTTCCATTCCACACACAACCACAGGAGCCTGCTTCTCCTTACAAGTTCATCTGGTGAATTTAGGGGTTTTGGTTGATGAGTCTATATGTAATCTACCCCAATAGGAATTGGGCCCACAGCTCTCTAAGTAATAACAAAGTCTGTCTGCTAAGATGCAGAGACATCCAATAATTTTACTCTTTCTACTTTCAATGATTTAAATAAAGGAATACTAATTTTTCCTGTCTTACTACTAATTGATTTTGCCTTTATAATCCTTTCCAGCCATTAATAAAAATATCAGACTTCATTTGAATGCTTTATTAAACTAATACATCAGTCTGTACTATTTCCACATAGTGATAGAACAGTCCAAAGCATCAGAGTATACCCTCACCTTACGTACAGTAGACATAAAAATCATCACTGTCCAACAAAGAGCTCCTTTAAAAGGGGATGCTATTTGATGTCACACTGAGAAGTGTTCCTATGCCAGATTGCACCTCTGAACTAACAAGAGATCTATATTCTGAATTATGTTGACTAGCAAAAGCTTTGATTTTGTCCAATGACTAAGCTAAGATTAGAATGAGAATGTATTTCCAGTCTCCCCACTCATCCCCCACAGTCTCCCTCTCTCTCTCTCTCTCCCCCTCTCTCTCTGCCCTCTTCCCTTCCTCATTTCCTTCTCCTGCTCAATGACCATAGTCTCCAAACCCTTGGAAGACTGCGTTAAATATACATGTGACTGACTGACAGTACCTGAGCCAAAATAGGGCACAACTTTGAAGAAGTAACTGTAACCTTCACTTTGGCCTTTGAAATGTCACCTTTCTCATTTCCTTCCCACTACGTTCCTCCTTTTCTCTCTCCCCTCTATCACTCTTCTCCCCTGTTCCTTCTTTGTCTTTAGTCTTTAATCTTCATCTTACTCTAACCTTCTCAGATTAGAAATTCCCCTTTAATAAAGAAGGGGAATCTATTTCCACACCCCTTGAGTCTGGGCCAGCTTTATGACTTTCAGTAGAAATGACACTGCAATTTCCAAAAGGCCCCATTCTCACCTTTTTGTACCCTGAGATCAACTGCTCTCAAGAAGCTTGGTCTGGCTTTTTTGAGGCTGAAATACCATAAAAGAGGCCCACCCATTAAAGCTGACCTACCTGCTGAAGGATCCTCATGAAAGGTGCAGGTTAGACGAGCTGAAGGACCACCACACCATTCACAAAATCACTGGAAATGATAACGTGTTTTTAAACCATTAAATTTGAGGGTGGTTTGTTATGAAGGGATACATAACTGATACACTCCATTTTCATTCTCTCATTTTCTTTCCCTCTTCCTCTTTCTTTTTTTCTCTACAGTTTAAAATGTCTTGTGCTACCAATGAAATAGACATTTGTCAAGTCATAAGAGTTTCCTTAGGTTTATTTCTTTGCCTTTAGTAAAACACTTTGTTTTAATGAGCAACACAGCATTTAACCATAAACCCATTAACTCATTTAACTTTTCAATGAGACAGAGTGAAAGCAATCACTACTTTTCCACTTATAGATAAGAAGCAAAGTAGTTAAGTGGCAATGCATGTGTGTTTGTATATGTGTGTTCACAGGTGCATGTGCACATTTTTTGGTTATAGCTACAAGAACTTTATATACTAAAATATAGAAGTCCTAACTATGGGAGAGATATATAGGCCCACAGGCATGGATGAGTCAGCTAGTAAACAAACTCAGAAACTGCTGTATCCTTCATGTTTTTCTACAAACATTACAGATAGAGTAACATCATTTACCAAAATGGAGAAAATCACATCAAATCAGTTTAGCAAATATTCAAGGGAAGAAAACGAAAGTAATGCCCAATGTTCCCATAGTCCTATAGGTAAGCTTTATAATTGTTATAATGAAAGAAATGATTAATAAGAATTCTTCAAAATCACTTTAATGTAAGTTCTGAAGGATGTTTGTAGAATTCCTTTACACAAATTGAGGATCAAGTATCCCCCAGAAAAAATAAAATTGATTTTCCAGTAGGTTTTCACAATCTCTATGGCCATTTGATTATATGCAATGTATGTATTTCATAATGTAATGCCCTAAGTAAACTAGCTCCTCCCCCAATGTCTCCTTACTTCCTTTCCCGTTCCTTATTGTAGGCTTGCCTTTTCTCAGATATGCCCGGCCCACTCACAGGGATATCTCCTGCTCATCATCCAAGTCTCCTCCTTCATGGTGCTGTCTTAGAGCAGTGGTCCCCAACATTTTGGGCACCAGGGACCAGTTTCATGGAACGTAATTTTTCCACAAACAGGGGTGGGGTGGGGGAGCTCAGGTGCATTGGTTCCTAACAGGCCTCGGCCTGGGGGACAGGGGACCACAGTCTTAGAGAGTCTGTCTCCAAACACTGTATCTAATCATTCCCCTCCCCCTACTTTGTGTCTTACATATTAATCTAATATATCAACTTACACAGCAAAACTTGTACCTGAAATTATATTTATTTGTTGACTTATTTATTCTTTATTTTCCTCCAACTAAATTGTATAATTCATGAGACCAGGGACCTTCCTTTTCATCCCCACTATTATGTTCTTAGTACCTAGAATAAATGAATTTATTGAATGAATTGGACAAATGAACTAGATGGGAAGCACAGAATTGACTGCCTAGCCAAGCTAAAACATTTAATCCTATATAGTTTCTTCTTGCCACAAAACATAATTTAAGATCTCTTCACTTTGTGCATTGCGCACCGTTTGGGGAGTGGTAACACTTGAAGGTGCTGACTCGGGAAGGCGGGGGCGGGGAAGGGAGGGATATATACCTACATGATGGGTGCAATGCGTACAACCTGGGGAACAGACACGCCTGGAGCTCTGGCTTGGGGGGAAAGGCGGTACAGGAGCAACGTATGTAACCTGAAATTCTGTATCCCCCATAACAAGATGAAATAAAAAAAAAAAAAAAAAAAACCGGTACTCTGAAAATAAAGCTAAATTTTAAATTGGCCTAATGAAATTATTTTTAAATGGTATGTATTGAAGGGAATATAATTTAAAGCTAAAGATACATTTTGTATTTTTAAATGTGCTTTAATCACTATGTCAGGGCATGAGACACCTACCCCTCTCCATCAGTAGAGGTAATTGAGACCTGGTTGTGTACAGCAATCCTGGAATCATGGCCTCCAGCTAAAACCTTACATCTGAGGCTAAATACTAAAGGTACTGTTTGCCTTGTGTCAGCAGATCCACCCACACCTCTTTGAAAATGTACCACCCTTCCCCACAGTGCACAGTACACTTATAAAGATGTATGATATGATTTGTTTCCCACTGGGAAGAAATGGTTTGTAGGACAAAAAGAGCTGCTGGGAGTGAGTCAGAAAGCATGCATCTTGTGCAAAACTGAAATGCCTCACTCCGTGAACCTTAGAGAAATTTTTTAAAAATAATTCACTAGTTTTCCCTACTGCTTAACCTTTGGTGTTTTATTAGCAGCATGTTCAATAATAAGGAAGAATGTCTTGTATACGGAAAGGTTATAACACTAGGATGCTTGAATTTAATAAAAATACATGCTGATGTAACCAAATTTTTCTAAATTTTAATTAGTACATATAGAAAGAATAGAAAATAGCTTAAGTTAAAGTTTTTTTGGTATTGTTTACTAACACTTACTTGGGTAATGACTAGAAAGAGTCAAATTACTTTAAAGTTAAGATTTGTTATAACATATAAATATCCAAAAAAACAAACATATACTTCTTTATTATACTGCATATTTCAGAAGAACATTTATTACTTGACATTTGTTTCCATATATATAGTACTTACAAATTTGTGTAAATTTACTCTCCTACAATAGAGATTAAAGTTGTAAAAAGAATAAAATAAAGTATATATTTATGAAGCTGGGTATTTCACTGTCATATACAGAATAAGAGGACATCACAAGTAACAATATGTGAACCTTGTTCATTCCTTTATTTTTTACCTTTCTTGAATTTTACTGCAGCAAAGAGGGAAAAGTATAAAGTTAATTTAGTTGCTATTTATCAGCAGAACTACTGCTCAGGCAAAATAAAAATTTTAATACAATCTTCTGTGCCTTTAATTTTAAGACGAACATTTCTAACCAGGAAATGGTTCAAGTCATTGTATGGTGGGGCAGCAAAGATCAGTGGTGGCTGTTTTGGTCCATAACATGTAAGACAATGAGCCTAATGGAGAGGGCACAACAGGCAGGGGGTCCTTGCAAGTGAAAAGCTATTGAGGTCGTAAGATCGATGGACAAAGTGGGAAGGGCCCTGCATTCAGACTGAGTGGCTCTGACTTTATCATGTAAGCCACAGGAGATACGGAATTTGTATTTTACAAAATTGGTTGATAAACAAACTTAATTCAGTATGTTCAAATAAGCAATCAATAGCTATTTGATTACTTAAAACAGGTTAATAGTCTTGTGTATATAAGAAATAGCCTAATCTGGCCCTATGGGAAAACTGTTTATTATGTGATAAAATCAAGTACTGAAGCAAGACTTTGAATTGTATCACTGCCATGAGTTTTTGGATATACTTACTGCACTGATTGCTTTTTCCCCAGTGAAAAAATACAAAAATCTAAAAGACTTTGCCATTATGTAAATTACCATGATTTTCTTTTACATTACCATGACCACAGTGACACTGGTAATGGTTTGGAAGATTTAATGTAAGCTCAATAAAATAAACATTTTAATGTCCATTTAGTAATATTTATACCTTGTGGTGGGGAAGGCATCACTGAATGGGACATAGAACTTATCACTATTCACAGACACTGGCTCAGGAATAGCTGATAGGCATCAGTAGTTCCTAGCAAGTTGGAGTCTTTTATATTAACTTCTCCAACTTCTGAATAGAAGTGTGAGAAACAAATCACCCTAATTATATAACATAATCCTTAGACAGCAATGAGGCAAGTTATATGCCAATTTTTATTAGATCCCACCAAATCCATACATTCTTGCAAAAAATATTTGAGAGCATATGATGTTCAAGAGAAAATTCCAAGCACAGTAGACAGTGAACAAAATATACAAAAATCTCTGCTCACATAGAGCTTAGATGAATCGGGGAACAGAAAGAGGAACAAGTATATAAGCTAAAATACACAACTTCTCACATGGTGATAAATAAAACAAAGCAAGAGGTATAAGGAATATTACCTTGGCAAGAGTGGAGGCACCTACACTTTTAAATAGAGTGATCAGGAAAGACCTTGGCATACAGATTCGAAGAGATGAGTAAGTCAGCAATGAGGCTATTAGGGAAGAACATTCCAAACAAAGAGAATAGCAAATACAAAGGCTATGAAGCAGGTGAATGCCTGTCCGTATATGAAGAACAATGAGCAAGAAGTCCAGTGAGTGGCTAGTGTAGTGGGGAATAAGCATTGTGAGAGACAAGTTCAAAGAGGCAGCAAAGGTCTGATCATGTAGAACCCGGTGTGCCCCTGTAAGGATTTTTGGCTTTGCCCCTGAGTGAGATAGGAAGCCACTGGGAAGTCCTAAGCAGGGAAAGATGTCAAATATAAGTTTTAAAAGAATCACTCTGGCTTCTGCATTGAAAATAGACTGTAGGGCCACAACTGCAGAAGCAGGAGACCAGCAAGGAGCTAGTCTATGATTCAGCTGACAGGTGATGGCATGGGACTTGGATGAGGGTAGCAGCAGGGAGACTGGCTGGATCCTGGATATTTGTTGAAGAAGAGGTATGTTGACAGATTGGAATTCAGTCTGGGGAGAAAAAAGAATTCAAGGTGTTTGCCTTGTGCAGCTGGAAGAGTCAAAATGCTATTTATTGAGAAAGGAAATAACTCTAGAAGAGCACATCTAGTGAGGAAAAATCAGGCATTCAGTTCTGATGTTAAATTTGAGATGTCCCCAGTCTTAGGTGTTTGGAAAGCCATGTGCCAAACAAAGCAGTGTAGAGCCAGGAGAAATAACAGGATTATCTGGGATGTAGTGCATATTGATCAAGCATATTACTGGCCAACAGCACAACACAGCACATAAAAAAGCAATTATGGGGAGAAACAGCAGAGTAACTCACCTATGTGGAACACCTGTCCAATAAGGAAAGAGGCACCATCGTCTATTACTGCCCAAGAGTGGAAAGTTGTGTTTAGCAAGGCATACATAGCATAGAATAGTCAATACAAACATTATTTGGGTATTTTGAGTGAAATATTTCTTCTTGAGGGAAAAAACTCTCGCTATTTAGAAATATTTCTTAAGTTTTCAAATGAATACTGAATCCAAGAAATATGATTCCTGTAATTTGTACCCCAATACTATTTTCTCACTGCATTTGTTCTATTTTATATTTCAAATATATGTCTACAAATCTGTCTACTGTGTACTATTAATTGCCAGTGTCTGGCATGAAGTATAACACTCAGTAGTTGCAGGATAAAAACTTATTCCGTAGAATTCATGTAAATAATTTAGGAAATTACACACCCTCATAGAAAGAATACATACGTTAAATAACTATTTGTTATGCTTACTAATACTTTAAAATAGAAATTTTTATCAAATACAAGCTTTAACAAAAAAACTGCTTTCTATAACATCCTTAAGCTGTTCAAAGTTCTAGATGCCTAAAGTTATAACTACTGGCATGTGAATTTTAAATTTTATTAGCATTTCAAAGTGAATTGCCTTTAAGGTTTATAAACAGCATGTATAATTTTTTTTCACTATTTGCTGTGCAAAACTATTGGTGTATGCTTCCATTTGAAAAGTGTTAAACCTTCTCCAAGTAATTTGCCACTGTTGGTGCTCTTTATGCATTATCTGTATTTTTTTCCTATATAAGGTGCTAAAATAACACTTGTACAGAAAATGTGTTATATACAAGAAGTTAAGTGTACTTTAAATATATTCTATTTCCACAGGTAAAAATATACAGAATAAAACTCATATCTAGTTTAAAAGATGGTACTGATTGATCGGGCAAATGTGCTCCAGAAACCCAATGACCACATTTAAAAGCTAAGTTTGTCTGTAGGACCTAAAATTTCCCCTTCCTGGGCTCTCTGATACTGTAGCATCCTCTGGAGACCTACTGATAACCATGTTTTCCCTCCCTTATTGCCTAGTATTGAAAACTAAAATAGGGAAGAATTTCGGACAGCCATTCACATTGAGTTTTAAGCACTTTCTATATGCCAGCTACTGTGATAATGGCTGTAATTTTCTCATTTCTTTTTCACCCCAACTCTGAAGAAACAACTGTTACCTTATTTGCCTGAAGAGATAATTAAGGACCTTAGAGTATAAATAACTTGCCTATGGCCACTCAACCAGCCACTGGCAAGGGTCAATCTCAGCTCCTTCTAACCCCCAAAACCCTGTTTTTCATTAGATGGCAAACTGTCAAATAAATGCATCTCTTATCCAAAAGACTTCTGCATCCTAACCCATTAGCAAAGTCTTAAACTAAAGAAACAAACCAAGCTGCCGGGTGGATTTGACATTCACCATGAGATGGGAATTCATAGTTTGAGGGATAGGTTCTGAATCTACACTTTGCAGGCAACTTTATTTCTCTCTCTCTCTCTCTCTCTCTCTCTCTCATGCACACACACAGAGCAAAGAAAAAAAAAATCCTGAACTTGTTAAAATATTATTTATCATGAAAGAGGGATTCATTTCATATTGGGAGGGCTAAGAACACTCAAACAGTCTAGGATATGGACTTATATTTTATCTGCACTTATATTTATATATAGCTTTCCTGATTTACATTGTGAATAATACACATCTGTTATGCCAACATTCATCACACAAGATGACAATATAATTTTCTTTACTAGTAGAAGATCTCACGTGGTTAACTTTTCATGTCACACTGAAAATAACCCTCCATGCACTTAATTGGGTATTTTACTTATTCTTTTATATGAGATATTTTTAATTTATTTTATCAGATATGAACACATTTAAAACATCTTTATATATTTGGAGGTTTTTTTTATCTGTTCATCATTTAATATTAGGTATCTTAAATGAAAGAGAATAAAGTAATCACGAAGGATAAAATGAGAGTTTTTGGATCTTTACCATGGTTAATCATATGATTTCGAATCTTCTTAGTCTGAATGAACTAGGATGGGGCACCAAAGGGCTTTATCCAGCCATGCTGACCACAGGTACCCTGATTTAGTGGCATCTGGCTATTAAAGGATTGGTTCTTTTGAGATATGGATCACCCCTTGGCCTCTCCCTGTAGTTACTGGACATCAATATCTCATTCAAGAATTCCACTACAAGGCTAGCAGATGTGGGAATAGAAGACGAAACCAAATGAGCCAATTTTGGAACTTGCTGACAAGAGTTTTATGGCAGGGGGTTATTCAAATGAGGCCTTTCCTTGGCCACTTTTCTCTATTCATACAAGTAGTTAAAAATTGGACTTATATGCAAAATTCATTTGGGAACCTTCATTCCGCTAAGATTGCTATCAATGTCTCCAGACTCTCCTCTTCCAGGGTGAGAATCTAAATGACTTAAGATTTTTCAAAATCCTCTCATTTTTTTTGAGGTTTTCTAATACTTTATTGGAAAGGTTAGAATCTGCAAGCTTGATGACATACATATTTGAAAAATCAATTCAAAAAGATAATATTTGGAGTTATGTTAAATATGGCTTCTATAGCTCTATTGAAGGAATTGACAACAGAATTTGTGCCATTCTGGAGAAAATTTATATGCATTATTTAGAAATTATGATAAACTTTTCCCCCATAAAAATCAAGTTTTTCCCATAAAAAACTTTGGTTAAATTTGCCCAGGGACTGGATATTTGCTTTTTAAATCAATGTTTTCCCTCGGATACAATCCACTCAGTTTTAAAGAACAAAAAGCCTATTTTCTTACACCCAATACTGGCCCTGACTACATATTACATCTGTAGACATAGATATATAGAGATTCATGTTATTTTCATGCTCATTGTGTTAACTCATAGAGTAATTATACATTAATTCCAGTACAATATTCTTTCATAAGTTCACATTAATTAGAAGGTTTCACCATTGAGTGATTCTTAGAAATGGCTACTGGTAAAAAAAAAAAAAAAAAAAAAGAAAAATGCTAAGTCTCCTAATTTAGAGCCCTCAAGTGGGAAAAGGATCTAAAATCCTACCTGATCAGATTAAACCTCTATGAACTTATAGTTTTTACTAAGTAAAATATAAAGAAATGGGAAATATGAAGTATGGCAATTTTTATGTATGTCAGACATCAACCATCTCTACATTAGAAGATAAGATGCATGTTTCCAAGTCTTAGTAATGATACCATTCCTTTGTGTCTTATGTTCGATTCAATTAATATAAAATGGTGACAACAGTAGTATATACTTCAGATGGGGTTTGGATTTTTAAAAGATTGTATCTATTAAGGATTTAGTTCTACATCTGGTACATAATAAGTGTTTCGTAAGTTAGGTTTATTATTATTATTTGGCAGTCACAAAGTGAATTTTATAATTGGTGGGCTTATTAAACACCTATTTGCTTTATAACTTTTGTTGGGAAAATTACTTAAAAAAAATAGCCTATAGCAAGTTTATCCATCTTCCTGGTGTGTTGTTTCATTTTTTGCTTTTGTTTTTGTTTTTTAGATTCCCTCTGGTAGATGTATCAACATTGGAAAGACAAACACATTTATTTTATTTGCCATGACCTCCTTAGCAACAGATGCTGAATTAATATAAAATGATACCATTCAGAATATACAACAAAAAAATAGCACTTGATTTAGTGGTGCTTTCAATTCATACCAAAGTAACTATTTTAACCATTCTATAATAATGTATATTTAATAAATATAGCATTTAAAATTCATGAATATTTTAAGGCTAATTCCAGTTATCCAGATCAAGGGCTATGTTAAGCATTGAGGGACTGACTAAGATAACACTAAAGCATGTAATTCTAGCCCAATTCTAGCCCAAGCCAAAAGACAGGGCAACATTTCATGGTATGATGCTCTGGTGTAGTATGAAACATGGGGTGTGCAAGTCTGTACTAAGCAAAATCATAACTGGGCCTTTCCAATATCTAGGCCAGTTTTCAATGGGGATTGTAGTGGAGTGAGGTCAGCTGGAGAGAGGAGAGAAGGGAGAGAAGAGAAAGGACAAATGCACTTTGAAAAAAAACCCAGGGATTCCAATGAAGGATCCCAAAGCCTCAATCTCATTTCTCACCATCTCAGGTGAGAACTATTAGATTTCAAAGCTAACAGATAAGAACCCTCTTCCTCATCTAAGTTCTAAACTAATAAAAGAAGACCAGAACCTCACCTTTACTATTGATAAAGCATAAATTTTAAAGTATAGCTCATTATCTATGAGCAAATGGGATTCCTGATACCGATCCCAGAACTAAATGGAATGACCATGGCCATTTAGCACTGATACACTGACACAATCTGAGCCTGTGCCCTTCAACCAGGTCTCTGGCAGTAGCATGGGTGGGGCTGGAAACGCTAAAGAGCAGACCCTGTTCCTCCTTCCAATCTTACCAAGTAGAAAATTACTCCACCTCCCCAGGGAGGAATGAGTGGGAGTGAGAGGGAGTGAGGAGTGATCGGGGACACTAAAACCTCAGCATAAGACCAATAAGCACTGAGTTACGGTGCTATAAGTAAAGTACATTTGACTCTGAATTTGGAAGCAGACAGTAAAATATGAAGGGGCATTACTGTCAAATTTGACAGAAGACTCAAAGTAAATGTCTGTGCATTGTCTGCTCCTCCTTTGATGTACTGCTAAAATTCCCAGACTACTTTGTTCCTGGCAGTAAACTCTGAATTAGCCAGTTAGAGGGTTTATATTAATAGTGTCTGCTTATGCGTTTATCTTACTCATATAATTTGAGATAATAGGTGATTTATTATTGTTCTAGGTATTGAGCTAACATAAAAAAAAAAAATCTAACTTTTATAATGCTGTTAAATTCTGCTTCGTCTTTACTTACGTGCCAGTACAGTTTTGAGGCAGGTACTTATCTCAGAAACGTTTAGCTTGAGGCATGTCTAAGTTTCCAAATGCCTCTCTCTGCTGCTTCTGCTAATTACTGCATTTGCTTTAAGCACAAGGTAATGGGCCAAGTGGTGACTTCAGCTACTTTGCAGGTTATCACACAAATGGGATAAATGAAACCCCACTAATTTCTAAAATTTGCAACCTAAGTAACCATAATATGAAAATAGAGCCATTTTTTACATAAGGGACTATTAATGTATGTTTCTTCCATATTTGTATGAGCTCATATATGAAATTTTAACAAAACGCATTTGTTCAAAAACAGTAGAAATATAACATGAATTATTTAAAACTGTACTGACTAGACAGTCACTAATCACACATGACTATTTAATTTTAAATTGATTAAAATTAAACAAAACTAAAAATTCACTTCCTCATTCTCACTAGCCCATTTCAAGTGCTCAAAACCAAATGTGGTTAGCAATTTCCCTATTGGACAGCATAAATACAGAATATTTGTGTCATCCAAGTAAGTTCTACTGGAAAGCACTGATTTTAAAGCACCACTGTTGGAATAACCTTATTGTTAAAGGACATTAAGAGGTTTAACTGATATGCTTGCAAATTATCTAACATTTTTATAAGATACAGCCTGGTAAACTAGGTGTAGATATAGAGTAGATATAGCCTGGTAAACTAGGTGAATAATAAAGCATTGCTAAGATCATTTAAATTTTATTCGTCCTTTTAAATGAGGAACTGGTAAACTTGCATATTTCTATCAATAAGTCACTGCATTCTTAAACGATTTCTAAATTTACCAGCTTACTAAAGTTCTTAGACCTCATGTATATTTAGTTTGTTGACTCTCCTAAAACAATTTCTATTTGGGTGATTTGTAAAACCGTAAATGTTACTGGGTTGCTTGTTTAAGTAACTTGTAGTTTTTGTTTGTTTCTTAGGTCAGATGCATACTATTTATATATTTGCATATAGCATATTGTGTGTACACTAAATATTATACATAGACAGAGATGGAGATAGAGACAATATGAAGAAAAACAATATAATTGGGAGGTGGCAGGTAACTTCATATTCACTGTCAACAAATGAGTGGATTAGTAAAAGATTTACATCAAAACAATGCCAGCAACTAGAAAAAACTCAAAGGACATTAAATGTAAAAGTTTTTAATATGACCTGAATCTGAGATTCAAAATTCCGCTAAGAACTCATTAGTTTTTCCATTTCTTAGTTTCTTAAATTTCTTAAATTTTAAATATGTATAGCAATAGTTTCTCTGCAAACCTAATATGATTGGAAACAATGTATATGGAAAAGCACCTACCATTATGTTAGATACTAACTAGACACTCATAAATCATACCTCATCATTTTAGTGCCTAATAATATTCCAAATATAAGTCACATGAATAAAAATTGTACTCTTCATAAAACAGTGATCAGCTGCATCCTCCTCACCAGGAGGTTGGCTGCTAATACAGAACTAGCTGATTCATTTTTTTTTTTAATGAATGAGCAAAAAGCTGTAAGTACATTAAAACCAATACTAACAATATCATAGGTAAATCAAAGTCTCCTCTAAAACCACACGTCAAGCAAAGAAGGAGAGCAGTCCTGAACTGGGACTGTGTATTCAGTCAGAATGCATATGAGGCGGCTGATAAAGGGCACAGAGAAATACCACTCCAGCTTTTGGGTGGCAGACGTGGAAACTCAGAATGACTGGGCCTGAAGAGCTTTCAAGAGACCACGTAGCACAACTCACAGAGAAGCAGGTCATTCCCTGTACTTACAGGTCAAGCATAAGGGGCTATATTGGCCTTTTTGAGCCTGGTACTGACATTTAAAAAGCCTGTGGATTTTATGTTTTGTTTCCTTCGACAAATTCAGTCATCCAATTGGACATTTTTTATCACACACACCATGTTTGAACAGGTTTTTAACACTTATCCTAAATGTGGTTGCAATTGAACTTATTACATGGCCAGCTACAGCTGCCCCTCACTTGAGAGTGGGGCCCAAACCACCCACAGATTGATATGTCGCTGTCCTCATCACAACACACAGCCACCCACTGGATTGTGACAGCCCAAACCTTCCTTCACATCGTGGCTACAAAACATGCCCAATAAAAGGTTTACAGGAAGCTCCAGACTAGGGGTATATACAATCCTTGGCTTAATCTTGACATTTATGAGATCTAGAGTTAAATAATAAAGGATCTAGAGTTAAAAACAATGTATATATCATGAAAACCAAGGCACCAAACAGATGCCAAATTTTAGAAATAAAGGAATTGTCAAGAAGCTACTAGCGATATAATGTTTTATCAAGCTATTAATCATTGTTTCTGATTCAAGATGATATTAATAACTGAGATTTTGAAAGGCAACAGTAATAAGCAGCTATAATACTGTAACATAATCAAGGATATGTGGAAGTAAATTATATATAGTGGACAGCACAAAAACGTTAACATATATAAAGGTATTCTAAGAGAACTGTTTGCTTGGGGGAAATCTTGGGCAAATGCAAATTCAATGATTCTATGAAGTTAAAGTTCCTAAAACTTAAAGATAACAAATTTAGTTTTTATTTTCCCAATACAGCATAGAAATCTATACTTCCTTCCCAAAGGAAAATATTATTGATTCTACATGAATGATAAATTTTAAAAAACTTTATTCAATTTGAATTCTAAATTCTTAAATCATAAAGATCTGATTGCATGTAAGTACAACCTGTTTAATCATAGGTGCATGATAGATGCTTTCAAATATATTTTCTCTTTCTTCAAATAATGATAAGAGAGCAAAAGAACCTAACTGCTTCCTGCCTAATTTTTCATAAACTTTGCCTCAAAAAGTTAGTATATTCTTATTTCTAAATTATAAGATTAGCTTACATACCATTCTTCAAAATGTCAAAAAAAATCATACAAAGAAATAAGAACCTAGAAATAAAAGCCATCTATGGCTCCAATGCAGGATAAAGTTTTGAGGGAAGAATGTTAACAATTAAAAGCAGTGTCTTGCAACTTTTTAGAACAGCAAATCTTGGCCGGGCGCGGTGGCTCACGCCTGTAATCCTAGCACTCTGGGAGGCCGAGGTGGGCGGATCGTTTGAGCTCAGGAGTTCGAGACCAGCCTGAGCAAGAGCGAGACCCCATCTCTACTAAAAATAGAAAGAAATTATATGGACAGCTAAAAAATATATATATAGAAAAAATTAGCCGAGCATGGTGGTGCATGCCTGTAGTCCCAGCTACTCGGGAGGCTGAGACAGGAGGATCGCTTGAGCTCAGGAGTTTGAGGTTGCTGTGAGCTAGGCTAACGCCACGGCACTCACTCTAGCCTGGGCAACAGAGTGAGACTCTGTCTCAAAAAAAAAAAAAAAAATTAGAACAGCAAATCTGAACTTCCAACTGGCTATACATGATTGGATATTTGTGTTCACTGTGACTGGGTCAGGCTGGCTGAGGCACAAAAGCACTCTAATTAAGACAATGTAAAGTATGAGTTGGCAAAATTGCCCACAATTTGTCACCTGAAGACCAATTATGACTGTAATTGTTAGATTCAGTAATTTATCTCTGATATACTTTAACATAACAAATATTTGGAGATTACTTAAATGAAGCAAACCCATTGAAATTTTTGTCACTCTTCTACTACTGGCCAAATTTAATGATCTTTATGTCTGAATACATGCATTTGGCATTACTGACCACTCTCATTAATTCCCAACCCCCTTTCCCATGACCCATACCCTTGCATATTAGAACTTTATTTTCCTTTTATTCACAGTCCCAAGTCCCTTCCCAAGTTCCTAAACTTTTTATTAAATATATTTCTTCTTCCTTCCGTATCACTTTTCTCAATACTCAGACACCCATGGGAGATTCTGCCCACCTGCTCCCACTCCTGTTTTTTAAAGAAGTTTCTCTGTGTTGCCCAGGCTGGAGTTGAACTCATGGGCTCAGGTGATCCTCTGCCTCAGCTTCCTGAGTAGCTGGGACTACAGGTGTAGGCCACCATGCCCAGCTACCCACCCTTTACTAAACACAAAGTCTTGACTCTTTCCATTTGATTCTCCTGACCATCACCCCATAGCAAAGGACATCTATTTTAAGTACAACACATCAAAACATTAGCATCAGAACTGGCCATGTGATTTTCTTTGGCCAGTAAAATGTGAGCAGAAATGTATTCCATGAGAATCAATGCATGGTTCTGCCACTTCTTTCTTTTCCTTCTGTCACAAAAATGTCATGTCCTGCTATGGTCTGAATGTTGTGTCCCTCCAAATGGACTAAGACATGTCTCAAATAGGGGCTTCTCCTTCTGTTTAGTTCCCAAAGTGAGAAGGACATAGGGCAGAGTCACAGCTGAGCCACATCCAACGTGTATTGTAAGTGAGAAATAAGCTTTTGTTGTTGTAAACCACTGCAATTCTGGGATTATCTGTTACCACAGCACAATGCAGAGAAAACTAATACATTATTACAAAGGTTAACAGTGATAATTAAATGAGATAATGTACATGGTGATATGCACTGTGCTTGTGACAACAGCAAATATTCAATACATGTGGGCTATTATTAAGTATTCCACAGGTATCCATTTCATTTTCTCATGTCCTTCAGAGAACAGAACTACGTGTTTTCTAAATTCCTGATATGCCTAGAAGAATGACCTGTACTTAATAAATATGTATTACATAAAGTCAAGGTTAAAGGTAACAAAAAGGTAACCCGAAGAGAGCCATGGTAGGGAGATTAAGATTCAGAGAGGGGAGGGAGAATGAATGACATCACTCTTTTTTATTCAAAAAATATTTATTGAACAGTTAAGTATGAGTCAGACACAGCGATAAGCATTTGGAAGATAAGTGCGAATGAGGCAATTCTGCCTTTACTGAGATGGAAAAATAATGAAAAGCAAGCAGCAATTATAAGCCCATGTGTCCTGTGATGTGGAAAAGCACAGGATGACTTGAAAGCACATAGACGAGATCTGGGACGTTTTCTCCAGGTTGTGTCCTCAAGAGTAACTGGAAGGCAGGTAGACAAAGGAGGGAAAGTGGGTATGGAGAGAATGTTCCAGGCAGAGCAAACAGCTGATGATGATTATTTCCCAGTGAAAACAGATCTGTCATCTGTTGTCAGTGAGAGGGGTGGGGAGGTAAAGGTGATTTTTAGGAAGTTAGACAAGGTCTGATGTGGCCATTTCAGAAAACAAGCGAGGAAGCTGACCAGAGAATGAGAAAGTTTTCAAGGCCCTGTTCCTAGCCCATTGGAAAGCATGACATCAGAATGGCATGGATCTTCAGAGCTGGTGATTTTCTACAATGCCTTTCAGACTGGTTTTGGTCATAGGGAAGTAGGTAGGTGGCCTGTGCCAAAGTAGCTTCTGATGCCTCATGATTTCACTGAAGCCAACAAAGAACTGGAATTGTGGATATTGGCCAGGGTATGCGTGCCATTGTGGATTATGATGTCTAAATTGGGAAAATGAAAGGATTGTGGTGAGGGTGTGCTAGGATTTGAATTTGTCCCTAAAGATCAAGTGTTAGAAAATTAATCCCCAATGCAACAGTATCCAGGGGTGGGACTTTTAAGAGGGCAGAGGCCCTCATGAATAGATTAATGCTGATAACTCAGGAGTGGGTTTGTTATCGCAGGAGTAGGTTCTCCACAAATGAATGAGTTCAGCCTCGTCTTCCCTCTCTCGCACGTGGCGCTCCTGCCCTTCCACCTCTTCACCATGGGATGAGGAAGAAGGCCCTCGCCAGATGTTGGCCCCCTGATACTGGACTCCCCAACCTCCAGAACTGCAAAAAATAATTTTTTCTTTATAAATTACCCAGCCTGTGGTATTCTGTTATAGCAATGAAAACAGGGTGCTTCTAATGATAGATACCACAAAAATAGAAGTTTCAAGGGACTGGTGATCTCAATGAAGCTAATGCATAGATTTTTTTTTAATTGAGGTCATATAAAATATCTGATGCACTTACTGTCTGCACCATTAGGATATGTTAAACACTTCTCTCTTTGAACCAGCAAACAGAGGCATGACCACAACATATGTGATTTAAGGAACTATTATTTGCATAGCACTTCCCTTCATTTCAAATGCTTGTCCATCTATTGAAAACACCTCATTTGACTGCTATTACAATTTTGTGAGTTATGGAAAACTAGTATTAATATGCTCATTTTATAATTGGGAAAATTGAGACTTGGGCAAATTTTAAATCTTGCTTAAAATCCCAAGATGAGTTTGTAAAAGATTATAACTAAAACCCAAACTACTACTCCTTTGATGTATGCCTCTCAAACAATCTATGCAGAAAACTCAGAAGCACAAGTAGATTATTTATATAGCAAAACCCTAACATACACTGAAATTATCCTTCATTTCAAACAAGTTCTTTTGTTTGATTCCCAAACCATAGGCCAATGGCTGGCTTCTTCTGGTCATTTCCAGGAGAAATATGTTCAGCCACATTGTATGCTCAGGAGGTTATTAATCAATGCCTTCCCATCCCTGTTTTTGAGACATTGATTTTCCTTTAATGTCTACCCATATGATATAAGTATTGTTTTAATTTAATCTTTGTCAACTGTAAAGGATGTGTCTACAACTGAGTAAGGTTGAAGGTCCTTGTTTCTTGTGTTTGAGAAATCTTTTTTATTTACCCTTGAGAAAAAAATCTATACATTTTATCAAATTATAAAGATATAAATAGATCCAAACGGTTGGTTCCAGGACCTGAAAATAAATGAATATTCTTATACCCAATCTATTAAAAAAAAAAAAAAAGCTCCAGGCTATGAGATAGATGGTAAACAATGTCCCTATGTGCTTCTAATTTTAAATTAAAATTGAGGTCACATTGAACTGGCGGAAGTCAAAACCAATTTAGATCCTTTGGTCTCAACTTAAGGAAACACACTTTTCTTATCTTCTTTGTAACAAATAAATGGTTTTCAGATAAAGACTGTACTATATAGAAATAAAGAGACTGTAAGGCAGATATCCTATAAAATTGTTGTCAAATGCAAGATAAGTGAATGTTTTATAGGTTGATTTTTACTTTTGCCCATATAGACATTTCTATTAGAATCAAAATCAAATGGAACCTTCATTTAGACGTGGTTCCACCACTAACTTGACATATGAAATTAAAAATCACTGTAACTCCCATTTTTAACGTTTTCTATCTCTAGAATGGGTATAATTTACTTGCCCTGACCAACTCATAGGCCCTAAAAATTAAATAGTTTGCCCAAGATTGTGTAGCTAGTGACAGCTACATAACTTTATGCCATGTCTCCTGAAATCTATGGCTCATTTTAAAACAACAGAGGTTACAGTATAGTTGTTTCTGTGATCATTTTTTATTCACCTTGGAATGCTTTCTTTTTGCACACTCTAATGGCCTCTATTAATATTTGGTCACATTTCATACATCTGCAGCGAGAGTAGAGATAAAGAACATATATGATCCTAAATGACATTTAAGCAATAACAAAGCAATCATTTCATTTAACTTCAGAGTGCAAGATTCTATACTCACTAAAAGATTTGTATAACAATGTTTTACTAAGTCTCCCACTAAAACTTATATTAGATTGTACCTCGTAATCACATACCAATGCTGATGTTCATAGTATCCCCCTAAGAGCAATGTAACACAAAATTTATACTGTAGTTTCAGTTCTTAAATAGGGTGACTGTGGTTTCTAACTATCAAAATTGCTCAATGACTTGGTTATTGAATAAAGTTGGTGCTTGAAAATAGATATATATAGATTCACACTAAACATTTTTAAATTCTCTTGCTTCATCTTTATTTTAAATGCCTCAAAATAAGCTTTCTTTATTTATTATCTGGATTACTGAAATGTATCTCTAACCATTTCCCTATATCTAATCTTACCACTCTCCAGTCTTTACCCTCACAGGGTGAACAGAGTTATCTTTCTTATATGCTCATTAGACTGACTGTCATTTTTCTGCTTTATAGCCTTCATTAGTGCTTCAGTTTTCAGAATAAAGGAAAAATCCCTTACCTAACCTCAGGAGTCCTATGATTTAGCCTCTGCCCCCTCTTTAGCCCCAGGCTCCTCTGCTACCCGTATGCAGCTAATTATAGCTAAGTGGAACCCAGGACGGGAGATTCCTGCAAATTCCAATATACTACTCCCTCATCCTAGGATACTTTGATTCCCCTCATTTGTACAGCTAGGCTCACTCATAGTTATGTTTTTTCTCAAGCATCCCTTTAGCCTTCAGTCTGATTAGATGCCCTCCTGGGTGTTCTCACTGCATCTTCTGAATATTCACATCTATCAGTCAGTAATCTATGCTGAAATCCATTTTCTACATGGCAGCTAGGATGTTATTTTTTAAAAAGTAAGCCTAATCATATTATTAAAAACAGTCAAGACTAGCCTCCTGAATTTTAGACAACAACCTCCATAGGCTCTACCTAAGTTTGCCAAGCCCAAGTCTCTACCCTTATTTATAACACCTGGTAACATTCTGCCTCCTGTCCACTGTGCTACCTACCATAGTTTTGGTGGCGGGGGTAGGGGGGAAGCAAAGTTGATCTCTTTCCCAGCTTTAGCATATTCTCTTCATTCTGTCTAAAGTTCTCTTCTCCCTACCCTTGCCCTCACTTATCTCCAGGTCTCATACAGCAGCGGTCCCCAACCTTTTTGTCACCAGGGACCATTTTCATGGAAGACAGTTTTTCCAAGGACCTGGAGGGGAGGAATGGTTTTGGGATGATTCAAGCACATTACATTTATTGTGTACTTTATTTCTATTATTATTTCACTGAATATATAATGAAATAATTATACAACTCACTATAGGTTGGGGACCCCTGTTATATAGCACTTCTTCAGAGAGTCATTCCCTTCACCCATTATTTAAACAAATTCCCTTCTCATGGCATATTTTGCTCTTCTTTCATAGCACTTATCAAAATTTATATTTATGTGCTTATTTGCAAGACAGTTTGTTTAATGTCTGTCTCTACATCCTGTGTAAGTTCCATGAGGTCTGAAATCACATTCATTTTTTTCATCACCCTAAATTCAGTACCTGGCATAGTAACCAGTACACTGTGGTGCTCAGAAATATTTGTTGGATGAATTTAAAGTCTCTTTCACTAAGCTTAACTATTTTTGAAGAATCATGATTTCATATAACTTTGTAACACCAAAGAATTGGACAGTACTGAATTACCCATAGAGGGTTGTCATTAAATATTAGATCAACAAATGGGCAATTTTCAAAGACCAACCAAAAATCCTAATATTAAGGCTATGCTGAACAGCACTAAACTTTCTTTGATTATCTTGACATACTGAAAGAACTTGGATTGCTTTAGAATTCCATCACAAGGGGAAATGCGGACTGTGATGCACCACCCAGATCCTCCTTCAGGAGTAAAGATTTATTCCCATAGCTGGTGCATGTGTTGCAGAAAAATGGCCCTCCCCTGCAAGCTCACTCGACTGAAGCACAGCTTTAGAAAACCTCAACCAAAGAAAACATAAGCCTCAGCTGAAGAAAACAACTACATTTGAGGCCTTGCCTCTTTGCAGGGGCAGTCACACTTCGGATATATAGAGGTCAGCCCTCCATCCCAACTTGGAACAATCCCACTTCCAGAGCTCTCCATGGAGTCTATAAAGGCTGTCACAGGCACTGTGTCATCACTGAACTTCTCCTCTACCCATTCCTGTTTTTCTTCCTTCTACTTCTACAGGTTTTGATCCCAAGAGCCATCCCTATCAAATGTCCTGCATGCTAAACTCCATCACGGGGTCTATTTCATAGCAAACCCATCTGTGACCAAAAAAAAAAAAAAAAAAATTTAGAGTTCTGTGTGGATAAAAATGGCTGATAAAGAGCCTGTAGCACATCAGTGTTATGGAGATGTGCATATTATTATTAAAGAACTGTTTAAGCCACTAGAAGGGTGCCATATGGTTCTTCCAACAGCGTCATATTAATGGCCATTTTGATTAATCTGAGTTGAGTGGATGTTTACAGATATATTAACATTATTGTCCTAGTTTAAAAAAATATTATTAACCATTATGGTCTCTATTTGTCTGATGAGAACAAATATATTACTGAAGATGGTTTTATGTCATGGAGCGCTGGTATGCCCCACTTGTGCTACACCACAGTGGTTTCTGTTTACCTGCTCATAAAACTAGAGGTCATCCATATAAAGGCATTAGCTCAGCTAGTAAGTGTTGCAGGATGAAAGTGTTGAGTATTTCAGAGTAAGAAGGGATGTCTTCTACAAAAGGAAGGAGATATAACTGTGTTATTAAAATAAAGGAATTATTGATTTTCAGCAAGCTAGCTAAAATTTAACCCTTATTCCCTTCTCCCTTGTACCTTATTCATATTTTATAGTGAAGCAATTAAAATTAGGCACACACTTTTTTTCTAAAAGAATAAACATTCTCCCTCCTCTGCAGCTCATTAGAAAATGTCTACCAGGGAAGAACAGGTTTCCCTTGAGGCACTTAGGCTTCTCAAACTTTACTGTGAACACAAACTATCCAAAGGATCTCATTAAAATGCAGATTCTAATTTAGGGCATTTGTGGTAAGCCCCGAGCTTCTGCACTTCCAATAAGGACCAGGTGATACTGATGCTGCTGGTCTATGGACCACACTCTGAATAACAAGGTATTAAAAAAAACCACAAGAACATGTAGGTTGGCCTCATAAATATGATTTAGATATAAGGCAATATTTCTTATGCTTTGCTCAGGGTAAAAGTATATATACCAAGGAAAAAATTACACATACCACACACACACACTAGCATAAGTTAAAAAAAGTGACATAGCCACTTAATTGACATCCCCCCTAGCCCCCAAAACTTCCTGAATACATTCCCGCTACTATTTCAAAATGGTTACATTTCTCCTATCTTTTGAAACAAAAACAAAAAGTCTTCTCTTTTTCAGCCACGTTCTTTTAGCCTACCCATGCCCATCACAGCCATCTCTTCTTCCGTGGGAAAAAAAAAAGAATATATATAATTTTTATGAAAGAAGAAATTACACACACACAAGCATAAGTACAAAAAGTCACACAGCCACTTAATTGTTGTACTTATAAAATGAGCACACAATGGACGTATATGGAGCACATAAAATTATCCATAATGGATAGAGATATTTCCAGCCATTCATGTTTCAGCCTGATTTCTGCCCCAACACTCAATAGAATCTACTCTCACCAAAATCACAAATGTCACTTTTCATCTGATACCTCTCATCTCTTAGGTATTTGACTCTTAACCTTTTCCTTTTCAATATTTTTCCCATTTCTGCAACACCTTTTCTGGGTTTTCCTTCTATGATTTCTAAATTCCTTCTCAGTAATTTTGCAGGATTCTTGCCTCTTAAATACTGATGTTCTTCAGGTTCTGTTCAAGGTTTCTGACACTATAGGACACATGGACATGAAACCCACATTAACACTGACGTAAGTCACAAATCCTGATGTACTGTTTGATCTTGCTTGAACTGTGGATTCATATATTCTATTATAAATTAGACATCTCTACAGCCACTTAATATATCCAAAAATAAACTCATAATCTTCCCCACAAAACTTTCTTATTGTTTATTATTCCCTATGGTAATGAATGGTGTCTTGATTCACCTCCATCCCAGAAATATAACTGCATTCCTGAAGCCCCTTTCCCTCGCCAAAAACATCCAATCATTAAGTCCAAACCAATAATTAAGTCTCCTTAATTCTCAAATATGTCCTATTGACATCATCCTCACTCCCCTAATCTGGCTACAATTATCTATTACCTAGATTAGTATTTCTAACTGTTCCCTCTGTCTCCAATTTTCTTCTCTCTACTCCAATCTACATATGTTAGTCATGAGGATCATTGCACAAGGCAGATTATGAAAAGTCACTTTCATCAGTAAAACCCTTCAATGCCCCTACATTTCCTTCAGAACAAAGTTCAAACTCATTGATTTATCATAAAAGACCTGGGCTTCATCTCATGTGATTTACTCCTTCACATTTTAAGGAACATCCATTATAAACTTAAATGTCCTTGAGTTTGTCATGCTTTTTCTGGGTTCTAAAACTTTTAAGACTTGGCATGGGTTCTTTTCTCTTTCTTCTCTTCATTCCCCAAACTTTCTCCCCTCTGGACAATACTTCATTTACCTTTTGGATTTTTGTTCCATAGTAGATGCCTATACTTTGGACTCTGCCTCTGCTTGAATTGGGACTCTGTCATTTCTTACAATGTGAACCTAAGACAGTTATTTAGTCTCTCTAATTTGCAATCACCTCATCTTTAATATGAAGATAACAGAAATGTGCATCTCACAGAACTATGCAAACGTTAAATGAGATAATATTTGTTAAGTGGTTGGCACATAGCACATATTGTCAATAAATGTCATTATTCACAAGGTCCTGGGAAGCCTTCATTGACCCTAGACATGGTTTTGGTCACCATCGTAACTGCTCTCACCATGCCCTCTACTGCTCCTGCCATTGTCCCCATTACATGGAATGACTATGTCTTTTTTTTATCATTGTGTACCTTCCACTGTACTGAAGCTCTTGAGGGTCAGGACTACACCCATTTTATTTACTATTAAATTCCTGACATCTGGCACAAAGATAAGCCTATCATAGCATGAGTTAAACTTAGTTCGATAAAAAGCATGAGTTAAACTTAGTTCAATAAAAAGTGTAGAATTCCACAGAACCTTTTCCAAATGCTTAGGCTGTGTACTTTTCAAAGCTGTAATGGAAGGAGTGACAATCATAGTGTCTGTGCATGTGTAAGTGTGTGTAAATTAAACCATTCAGGAATGACCTTTAACATTAAACTTATTTTTTTAAATTTGAGATGCTAGTTTATGCCAAAAACATTTAAGTAAATATAAAGTATAAAAAATCATAGATAAATATGGCAAAACGCTAAGTGAGCATGTAAGAAGAAACACCAAATTTTAGTTTGAAGAAGAGAATCTGATATGTTTGGAAATATTAGCGTCATATCGATAATCTCCAGTGAATTACACTGCACAGCTTGCTTATTTCAAAAATGCTATGTGAAAGCTACAGAATTCTACTGATGCTGCTATCAAGACAATACAAATTTCAGTTTGCAGTCCATGTTAAACACAAGGTAGATCCTTTTCCCTGCATCTAACTCTTTACCTAATCACTTTCAAAAGTGCATTCTGTAAGTTGGCTACGAGAACTGAGCTTTTGCAACCTGAGGATTCGTGCAAACTGTTATTAACTGGGTAAGAGTTTTGACATGAGAAACTCTCTATGTTGAAATACTGTGACGGTGAAAGTTTTAAAAATAGATTGTCCTTTTCTAGGATGAAATACAGAGCAATATATACCTAACCAGTAAATGGATTCTTTAAGAAAGAAAATAAGGTACATGTCTTTTTGTAGGTAATTTGGAAAAATGTTTGTATAGTTTGACCCAGTAATAATCCCTCTGGAAATTCACATTAAGAAATATTCTGAAAAAAGAAAAAACCCATATACATCAAGATGTTTATTGTAGTATTTCTCAGAATAAAGGAAAAAGAACTAAAGACTGTCTAGATTCAAAATGAGTTTAGTGTATTATGACAAATCATACGTAGCACTTTGAATTAAAATCATAACTATATCATAAGCATTTTTCACACTGCTATATAATATCAAATAAAAAATACTTTATATATTGACTTCAATTATGCGGAAATTACATATTTATATCAACAAGGTATAGACAAGACAATGGATAAACAATTTATAATTTATTGGAATTATATAACTGTGAATGCTCACTTTTTAATAAATTATATAAAATATGCATGTTTTTATATCTGTTCATTTAAAAAATTCCTCAGATGTAAACAAAAAGGTCCTAGAATTTTATTAATATCTGGTCTATAAAAAACTGATGTGAATTTGGTCTCCAGTAGACAAAACATTTTTTTTTTCTTTTTTAGATTTTATAAACTATATTTTGTTAAATAAAATGATCACCTCTGCATCTCATATGCCTAAACCATAAACTTAAGTTAGAAAAACTGATTTTAATAGCAGTTAATTTGACTTCATGAGTTCTTGAACCACAGTTTGTGTAAGACAAAAAATATTTGTGTTTCTTTTGTGGCAAATGAAGAATATGTAGGATACTTAGGTAAAAAAAATACTGTTCTAAGCTTCTTCCATCTAAATTATCATTATGTTCAAATACTGATAATTTTTAAAAGTATGTATAATTGTGCAAAAAATAACTTCTCTGTGAGATATGAAATGTATTTATAAAAAATAATCTGAAAGGCCAAATGTCATGAATTGTCAGTAACCCATATAGAGTAAATATATTCTATGGCCAGAGTGCAAATACCTTTCTATAAGACTATCAGAAATATCAATGTGTGAGTAGAAAGAACTGTGGTCATTATCTGATTTAAATCTGTCTTCACAGAAAACAATTAACCCCCAAAATGTAATGATCCTTGAAATCAGAAGTGTTAATATTTTATAACCTTGCAACCCAAACTTTCAGGAATGATAATGCCCTTAAGTACTGATTTTCTGTCAAGAAAATTATCCATGCCTTGTTATTATCTTGCAGCATGTGTAGGTTTCATTCAAAGGAGTGTGTGAAATATCCAAGAATATGTGGAAAGATATTAAATTAGAAAATATAAAAATAGACACATCTTATGCAAGACATAATCTGAAAGGATGATGATCAGGCACTAAACTTATAGATGTAAAATATAGACACTCGCAAATCTTTATTTAAAAAGTTGCCTACTTTAAAATACTTAGTAAGAAACTAAGAGTAAGCAGGATAAATTGGAACATTTTTTCAAAAAGCTGCTTAGGGGATAAAGCTTGCCAGTAAAGAACATTAATTTCTTACAACATGGATATCTTATCACTACATCTGATCTTTTCATGGTAATATAATAATACTTTCAAACATTTTGATGCTCCAAGACTCAAAAAATCCTAAAACAAAGATATCCTCCTAAAGGTATAACTTGAATTTAAGCAAAATGGAAACACAGAATATTAGTCTCACTATTTAAAGTAACAGCTTCTAAGTATAACTGGAAAGAAAATACATGAAACCACAAAGCAGTCTAATTGTGCCTTTACTGCATGCAAATGAAGCAGACAGCTTTTGTTGGTTTCTAGGTTTGAATTAATCATCAGAGCAGAATCCACTAAAATTATTTTAATGCTAGAGACAGCTACATCAATTGAATATATCTAGTGTCCAGAAGCAGCATTAATAAATGCACGTATGTATGTATGTAAGCCCAACTTCAAGCAATTAAAAAACGCATAGGTACTTTCATGATAAGTATTACGCATGCTTTTTTCATTTCAATATATGAACAACTTTATGAGACTTGGTAATATGCCCACATTTTATAAATAAGGAAACAATGCCTCATAAAACATATTTATGAATATGGATGTGTATATAGGGTTGAATGACTTGCTCAAGATCACCCAGCAGGCTGGAGGTACAAACAGGATTCAAATCCCAGTAGAATAACTCAAGAGCCTCTAATTTTAACTTCTATAAGATGTCGGTTTTGTCAGTGGTTAAGATGCCCAGAATTAAAATCTGGTATAAAGAATTTTTAATGTTATGAATAAACTATTTAACTGACAGCAAATTATTTAAAATAACTAACTAGCATTAATATAAAGTTTAAAAAGGAATTTAGGAGAAATATCACCCTCTTTTATGGTTAAATTTTCTCTGGAATAACTTAGCCAAATGGGCACTTAAAATAACTAGATTAAAATACAATTTTAAACAATTTTCTAAGAATATCCTTTTGAAGACTTTTAAAAACATAAGTTTCGAAGGTTAAGAAATTCCTAAGAAAGGCCACCCCACTCCTACCTCTAAAGAAATCAAAATTCTGTATATCGTAAATGTGTGTGGCTCTGCGTAAAAATGCCCTCATGTAGAATATTATAAGAAATATAAACCAGTGTGAAGTCTCCATAGAAAACTGTTATCTAAATTTTGACAGTAAAAATAGTTTCAGATAAGGTAAAGTGTCATATTTCAGATGTGATATATATATGCATATATATATATAATTCTAAATGTTAGCTCGTCCCATTTCATCATTCTTCCTGAATGAACTATCATGCTAATTGCATAGCTCTGTTCCCACACTGGCTTTGGCGAAGCAAACAGCAACATGCTCAGATTAAATGTCTATGTGGTTACCCAAGGAGATAAAATGACACAATTCTGATTCATTTGCTTACTGTCTCCTTTGTCATCATCATTCTCAATCAAATCCTGCTAGGCTTTGAACATGTGTTTATGGTCTTCAAAGCTACAACAGAGTCAAAGAAGCTGGCTTAATGATGCCTAACACAAAGAATTTAGATGAAGCCCCTGACATCCTGAGTCAGAAATACTCTGTAGTGAAGGAATTAGTGCTAAGTCTGTTCATGTTCACAGAATATACCTATGCATATGCGTGTGTGTGCAGACACACAACTTTTAAATATAAATGTAAAATCCATTTTGCAGCTGAAATCATTCAAAATAAATATAATTTGGATAGTAGGAGGGAGGGGCAGAGTGAATTTTTGGAAAGAAGATAAATTAGAAATCCAGTTTTGTTATGAGAGAACTTAGTAACAAGAGTACCTAGAGTGATTTTCACACCTCAAACAAAACTTTCTCTCCATGATTCCTTGAGGCCAACATTCATCAAATGCCTACCATGTGCAGGCTCTTTGGTGCCTACAATCTGCAATGCTAGGTAAGGATTAGGAATTGCGGATCTCTCAAACTATTTCACCCTCAAATTTATTCAACCTAATTCTGCACAATAACTCCAGCTAAAATTTCTGAGATGGTCCTTGTCTCCTTTCTTTTTCTCACACCCCTCACCCACTCCAATACTCAATTCTGTTAGTCTCTGCTTTCAAAATACATGATGAATCTTTGCAGCCACCTCCCACACTAGTCCAAACCACATCCTCTTTCTCCTTAACCATGGACAATGGCCTCTTTCACCCAACTTCAACCCTTTATGGTTTAGTCTCCACCCAACAACCAAAGTGAAACTTTTAGATACTGTTTTATGTTTCTATGCCTTTCCTGGTTCAACTTCTCAGCTCAGACTGCTGCTTCCCACTCCCATTCATGGACCTCTCCTTCAACATCAATCCGTCAAAATGTTAATGCTCCCTAAGACTCCGTGGGTGACTTTGTACACAGTAGAAACGCTCTGCCTGTAGAATCTCAGATATCTACAAAGTTTCAACTCCGAAAATATCCATTATTGACTCTTCCACGTGTAGCTCCTTGAGAATAGGGGCCATAACCTACTCACAACTGAATCACTAGTTTTAAGCATAGTACTTGACATAAGAGGGAAAATAAGTAAATATCTGCTGAATGAACGATAGCTCCCCTGAGCCAATGTTTAACTCTAATGCCTCTTTAGTTTTCAGAGCTATAGCTCTACCTAACTACAGGTGTCTTTGAACATTTAAAGCACATGTTCACAACATAAGTCATATATTTCCCCATGTCCTCATCCGTTAACCTCAAGTTTAATTCCAAATAGTACCCTTGTTCTATATTCTACATCTTGGGAAATGAAAACCACACCAGCTAAGCATTTGAGAATCACTTCTCCTCCCTAACAGTACATATCCAGTTTTTACTTCTGCAGGCTCTTTCTTCTATTATAATTGTCTCTTCAGTGGGTCCTCCCTCATTTAACATAGACATTAATGTCAATTCATGACCTTCTTAATTTATTACCAGATTTCCTGCAATGATTTCTTAAATGTCCTCCCTGTCTCCAGGTTTACCCTACTAGTCTTCCATATGACTGCCTTTTATGGTGTTGTGGTGGTTGTTTTTTAAGGAAAAACGCACCATATCATATTACTCTCTAAAAATAGGTAAAATGCATCCTATATCCTTCTAGAATGCTTATAAATAAATTTTCTATCATATCATATACAGCCCCACATGCTAAGGGTCCTACCTCTTTTTTAGACCTCTCCCATGTCTCTTGACTACTCTCTCACCTGCCAACATCCATCTACTCTCCATAGTTTTCCTATTCCTAGTCATCCAATGTCAGAAACCTTGACTTACTGCACATGCTTGTCCTTTGCCTGAAATATTCTTACCTCCCTCAATACTTTTGAGGCTTTTTATGAAGATTCATTCAAACACCATTTCTTCTAGGAAGGCTTCCTTTCTTTATGCTATCTTCAAGCCCTTTGTGCATTTCTCTCATTGCTCATATTACACGAGATCACAGACAAAGCTAGACAAAGGTAAGAGCACTACCTCCCTGGTTTACAACTACAATTATAGACTTAGTGTGACTTACACCTGGAAAGTACATATCAAACATTTTTTGAATTAACAAGTATGCAATTATTTCTTTACTTTTTTGTTTCCCTATTCAAGTAGCTCCTCATTGGAGAGAAGGGATATTCATCTCATTCCCACTGAATGACACCTAGCAGGCATTCATTTTTTTTTTATTTTACTCATTTAATTAAGAAAATACAAAAATATACATATGTACCTATACATATGTATGTGTACAATGTAAATCATTAATAAGTATGTCTAAACTTGATACATTTGCAGTCAAGCCAACAAGCCCATAGCCTAACCAGGGATACAGATCACTATCTTGATTCCTAAATTATCATGTCTTATCTAAAGAATAAAACAGGCCCATCTTTTTGCCAATTATATGCAAGTCTGATTCCAAAGCATGATTGTTTCCTCACTTATATTATCAAATCTGCCCAGTATGGGCAGATATCTCACCATTTCTACTTACTTGATTCTAGGTGCAAATATGACTATAAAAGGTAGACTAATGAAAATAGTATGAGGGGCCAAGTATTAGAGAAAAAGGAAAAGGAGAGAGAAAATCCAGTGGAGAAGAAGATTCCAAAAAGAAATAGCATTCAAATAGAGAGTTGAATGATGACTGGGAATTCCAAGGTCCAGACCAGAGTCAGTAAGAAATCATTAGATAGACTGATAATTAGTGGCTATCTTCTAAGAAGTTGTTATTTGCCATTGTGAGGCTATACTCTTCTTGCAATACATTTCAGGTTGAACAATTGTGATGGCATAATTTGATATAAAATAATTAGGAAGTTTTACTGCAATACTTCATTTCCATGTAACAACTTTAGCTAAGGTTGCCAGGCTTTGCACACAAAGTGCCATTTTAAAAGTATGTAAGTCATTTAACAGTCCATGAGTTTATTGAACTTATTTGAAGGAGAGACGGACAGGCAAAAGTAGGAGAAAAGAAAAGAAGAGAGGAGAGGAGAGGTGAGGGAAGAGAATCAGTACAATCTGTAGATGAGAAGAAGCTATTAACAGAATCCAAGTGGTGAAGAGTGGGAGAAGGTGCCACAGTGCTTAACTGCCTCATTCTTAGGAAAAATTGTGAACTGGGCTAAAATTGGGAGGAGAGAGCCTTCTCTCCCAAAGGGAATATGTTCTCACAGATTTAAACTCTTTATTTGTGAACAGAGAATGGACTCTGGAGACAGACAGCCTAGATTCAAATCCTAGATCTGCCACTTACTAACTCAGTAGCCTTGATTGAACAGTTTGCTCATTTCGCAGCTCCCTCCCCAGTAAAATGGGGATCATTTTGGTACTTATCTCATTGGAATGTTATGAGAATTAAATGATTCAATACACACAAGGCATGTAGAACAGGGCCTGATACATAATAAGCACTACATAACTGTGTGTGCTAACCAAATATGTATGCATTTTAAGAAAAGGAACTCAAAATCTGACTTTCCAACAGATTAAAAATAGACAAGAACCTACATTCATTGGCCACTCCAAAAGAGGGCTTGGAGAAAGCTTTGGCTCCCACATGTTATCCACCAGATATATACGGATCAAAAATTGACATTTTCTTAACCTCACACATATTGCTAAGCAAATACAATTTCAATATCCTTTTGAATAAACAAACTGTGTTCCAAAACCCATACCATATAGAAGCCCTGGAGTCCTGAATGCTACAAGCCCTAAATATCGATATGATAAACATCATAAATTGCCCAAAGGTTAACTTTGTACATTTAACCTCAAGAAGATTTCTAAGTAGGTTGAATTATTTTCATTGCATCATGATTACTGCTTAATAATATTTTAAATAATCCAATATGATCCATCATGTTATGAGCTCAGGCTTTGGACACAGGTTGACTTCAAACCCCAGTTATTATTTACTAGTTACAGTACTAGGATTAAATCTGTCTTTGCCTCATTTTTCTTCTATGTCAAATAAAAACAACAGTGTACGTATATATGTAAGTAAAGCACTTAGGATATCACCTAGCAAATACTAAGCCCTATATAAACATTTGCTATTATCATTATTGTTGTTACTCTAAAAAAAGCACAATAATTATACTTCTTCCTTATGCTGATAAGAAATCATATTCTACTCTTAAAGGCATAGCCAAATATATAATGGATTTTGTGCATTTTCATTTATTTTAAACTCTATTCACATAGGAAAAATTTTTCTAAAAAAGAAAAACATTTTAAAGTGCTATATTATACTATTTTAATAAAATGTTTATCAGAAATTGACAAGCTATTTGATGAGGAGAATGTTTTAGCATCTATGGTACTTCATGTCAATCATTAATATGAAGCAGAAATCACTAACATTCACCATTTTTGCATATCCATATGTAAATCACTGGTTTTTCTAAGCCAATCAGGTTTGTTGTAGGAAAGTTACCAATATAAATAAGTTATGGCAATTACTTCCCAATAATTACCCAATACTCATCTCCTAGAAGTAGTTTAATATGCAAGGAAATAGTATCCTAGTTCTTGAAATAAAACCTTGTATTGTTTTATCACTAGCCATTCAAATGTAAGAAAGCAGGCAAGCACCAACTGTTAACCTACCTTACAAAGTTCTTAATCTCTCCTTAGAAGTTATGATATGTAATAAAAATATCAAAAAGTCATCATTCAACTGGCATATTCTTTATATAATAATCTTTTTTTACATAATAACAAAAATATTTTTACTTTTTGTTTTACCTGCAAATATAAACTTGGGGACAACCAGTGCTAAGATAAAAAATGGTTTAGACTCTCCACTCTTCTTTATATAGATGGGAAAAAATTTTGTTAGGGTAACTGTTAAATTTTTTTTAAATGAGGTGATCATGATTGCTAAAAGCTAAAAGCTCATTACTGAGCACTCTCCTTGTTGTGTATAATTTACATAGTGAAAGGAAGAAATGAACCATTAAAAGGTCATTCAGTGGATCAGTATGTAGAGCAGGTGAGTTTTCTCACAGTTAATTTTAAATTACTTTATTAGAGCATCTATATACATGCATTAAGATATATAAAGATATGTTTTTATAGGAAAACTGTCACTTTAGTCTATATACTAGAATCTGACTGTGGTAGAAAGAATGAACCCCACCCCAAAGATTTCCACATCCTAATCCCTGAAAAATTGTGACTACGCACCCTTATATGGCAAAAGAAACTTTTCAGATGTGATGAAGTTAAAAAATTTGAGATGTGAGGATCATCCTGGATTATCCATGTGGGTCCAATGGAATTATAAGGGTTCTTATAAAATCAACCTTCGTGTCCATCAATAAATAGAGATAGAGAAAATGTGGTATACATACACAACGGACTACTAGTTAACCATAAAAAAGAATGAAATCTTGTTATTTGTGACAATATTGATTAACTTATTCCAAGACATTATGTTAAGGGAAATAAACCAGACATAAAAAGACAAATACTGCATGATCTCACTCATATGTGGAATATAAAAAAACTTATCTCAAAGAAGTACAGAGCAGAATAGTGGTTACCAGAGGCTGGGAAGGATAGGAGGAAGAACTATCTCCTTAAATTCACATTCTTTAGTGTGTGTCCGTAGACCTATATATAATGTTTAAATTCTCTGCTTCCATTGGACCAACTTTAACTTTCCTATTTAGAAACATTCTACCACGCTGTAATTTACGTGAATATCCAAAAGATACTTACAAATGAAACACATTGCCCTCTCAGAGAAAGTCTGATTGTCTACAGCAAATATTGTTTGGATTAATCTCTACCTCTAGTATCATATAAGGTGTTCTCATATGTCAAATGAACACATAAATAAATGTTTTATACAACTGCCAAAATACATTTCACTCATAAGTCAGGAAGATTAAAAATGCTCTAAAATTTTAATTTTTCAACTGTATTTTAAGTCTGTACAGACATGTTGAATCCTTACCTTACGAAATCCACTCCAAAACTTTTCTGTTAATTATAATGTGTTATATTAGATTATCAGCAGTAATATACATGTCCTATTTCAAATGAATTATTCATTTTATTGCACTGTATGCATCTTTGTAATGCCCTCATAGGGATGACTTTTCCTTATAATAGTATGTATTAACATTAGATACAAGCTTAAAAAAGGTTAAAAAAGTCATAATTCCTTTAAAATGTAATTCCACTTCACCATTTGGCTCAGGGACTGGATATAATAATATTTCTCATCCCGGATGATTAAAATCTAGCTAGAGAAATAGACCATAATCTTCTATAAACACTGCAACAATACTGATCCCCTTTTGTGGACAAAGTGGTCATACTGCCGATGTTGGCATTTAATCTATTCCATGCAATAGAGTAATATTAGGGTAGTAAGGTGGTCTGTGACTTTCCTCCTACCACAAAATAACACAGAAATTTAATATCCTTATGTCACAAATATGTCTGTTTTACCTATATATCAAAAGTTTTAGTATGTTAAACATGAAATATGAAACATGGAATCAGCTGTATACATCACAGTATCTTTGTCCTTTTATCTTCTCTTTAACTCTATAATTGTTATGACTAATATAGACACATTTTAAAAGCCTACAAAAAACAACAATAAACTATCACTAACCACTTCTAATTGTGTCTGCAAACATTCATTCACATACACACAACTTCAAACTATTTTTCATGTGAATCTTCCAATTGTCTGCCTATCTCATAATGTGCTATTCTATATCGTTAAGAGACATGAATACAGATTGTAGAGCTAGACACTCTGGCTTCTAATCTGGGCTTTCACATTTATTAGCTACATAACTTTTCACAATTTATGCAAGCTGTCTGAGACTCAGCTTCTTCCTCTGAATTTTGGGATACTATTAAAGGAGTAATTTGAGAATTTATGAAATAAAGGTGCTGCTACATACTACATGCTCATAAAATGGTATTATTATGGGCATGATTATGGATGTTCTTGTCTTTTCAATGAGAGTATATGTTATTTGAAGACAAAGACCATTTTTACAATTCTTTGAATGTTTTCCTAAATGTCTAGAAAGCACCATGCTATTACATAATGGCTACTAATGATTTGCTCAAAAATAAATAGAAAGCAATTAGGTACTAAACCATAAGGCATTGAAATACAAGCACAAGAAAAGCTCAGCTTCAAAGAATGAGATCTGAGTGGGCTGGTTTAGTCAGGGATAGATCAATGGCAGACAGGGGACAGAACTGGGAAGTAAAAGCATTTTATAGATAGAATAAGACTGGATAAATAAAATCACACAATGTTCTCAGCAAAATATGCTTCAGAAGTATATTTTGAACCAACTGAAGTGTTTGTAAAATAAAGTTTCCATTAAAAATGTTCTTAATATCACTTAAATTTGGAATTTCTTCATGTAACACTTCTTTATTAAACCATATTTAAACAGATCTTCTTTAGAATGCAAACAAAACTGGAGAAAAGATAATGCATTTTTACCTAAAATCACATCCATAACAATTATACCTGCAGCTACCATATGATTAATAACACTTCAAAATGAAGGTTTATGTATATATTCTGACCTCACGTCTTGTACCTAGAGCAGTGGTCTCCAACCTTTTTGGCACCAGGGACAGTTTCACAGAAGACAATTTTTCCTCAGCCAGTTGAGAGGCGGAGAGCTAAGGTGGTGCTCGGGTAGTCATGGGAGCGATTGGGAGTGGCCATATATATAGAGGAAGCATCACTGCTTACCGGCAGTCACCTCCTGCTGGGCAACCTGGTTCCTAACTTTCATGGAAGACAATTTTTCGGGGGCGGGGCAGGTACAGAGTCAGGAGGTGGTGATGCGGCCGGGTTTCTAACAGGACGTGGACCAGAACCAGGCAAGCTGGGGGATTGGGGACCACGGACCTATAGCACTTACTAACTGACCAATATCAATACATTTTTTAAAATGTCTAAAATTAATCATATATGTGTATTCTCATTAAATGATTTAATCATTATTTCCACAGTCATGGTGATTCTGGGTGACTTAATGAGAAGGGGAAGGATGAGGCAAAAGAGAAAGGTGAAGATCAAGGGTCTAGCTTTTTTTTTTTTTTTGACAGAATCTCTCTGTGTCACCCTGGGTAGAGCACAGTGGCATCACCACAGCTCCCTGCAACCTCAAACTCCTGGGCTCAGGTAATCCTCTTGCTTAGCCTTGTGAGTAGCTTCGATTACAGGCACGTGCCAAGACACCCAGCTAATTTTTGTATTTTTAGTAGAGATAGGGTCAGGGTCTCATTCTTGCTCAGGCTGGTCTCCAACTCCTGAGCTGAAATAATCCTCCTTCCTTGGCCTCCTAAGTGCTAAGTTTACAGGTATGAGCCACTGAGCCCACCAAGAGTCCAGCTTTTGACATATTAATTTTGACATCTTTGAGTACTCTAAGTGGAAATGTGAAAGAGGCAATTACACATATGGTTCTGGAGCTCAGAACAAAGATCTGATAAGAAGTATGAGTTTGAAAGTCATCAGAGATGTGTTTAAACTGCCCAAGGCAAGACAGTGCACACTGAGAAAAGAAAGGACAAGGACAGAACTCTGAAGATCTTCACTACCTGGTGATTAAGAAAAAGAGGAAGAACTAGTAAAGAATATAGGAAAGCATTATTTATCAGTTTTCTCTCTTATAAAGTATTATTTTCTTTTACTATAAAGTTCTATCAGAACATCTCAAATTATTTTTGAATAAGGAAGGTTATTTACAAAAAAAAATTAAATATGGCCCATATTCTTCTCATCTATTATTGCTGAGAACAAAATTTTATATAGACATTATAAATTATTCACAGAGAAACTTGAGCTTTCATTACACATACATAACAAGCAATAAAAGTATCAAATAACACATGAAGGTTCTTAAATTTTATATTATTATAAGTGAGACTAATTCCAATAGTGAAAAAACCACAAAGCAATTTCCTTTACCTGAAAATATTAAGTTATTCAACATTTATAATATTTATATGTTCTTAAGTAGAACTGAACTTTGATTCACATGTAACACATTATAAAGATGACATTTAAATTGTTTCAAATTATATAATTATTTTTTGATGTAAAATAAGTCCTGTAAAGCATCAGCAAACCAGGCAAATGGATGGTGGGTAAGAAAACAGCACCTTATCGTTCTTTAACAAATTTTAAAATTGCAAAGATCTTTTTAATACCATACATATATACACACATAAGTATTTCTCCAGCAATTGATAATTGCTGGTGGAAATAAAAATATCACTTTTAATTTTTTTCAAAAAAGTAAAAATGAATAAAGAGTATAACTCAGAATCAGAAATCAATATTTCAAAATCCCTAAAAATTGGCATGTGTGGCCAAGATTCCTACCTTGGAATACATCACAAGGAAGTATTTGAAAGTATTAGCCCAATTCAGGGTGATAAAAAGGAGGTACTAGCTGACAAAACACCTTCTCTCCATTTTTATCCCCCCTAACTTCCAAACACCAATTTATGGAGCCACTGCTAGATATGAGTGCTATCCCAGAAGAACCTCAATATCCAGTAAGAATCTCAGATGGACAAGAATAATTCTCACCATAAGAAGATCTGAAATTGCCACAGTTAAGGTCCTTTAAAACAGAAAATGGATTTTTCTATGGAACACAAGAAACTCATGAAACAAGAACAACATAGTAGCAATCAATTTCCCAGGAGAATAGATTTCATTCATCAAGGGAATACTGCGGAAGCAACAGGTCTTTGCTGAGATCTATGCCTGAGATCGCTTGAGCTTTAGGCAGTTCTATGTCTTCCCTAGGTGAACTAGGGTGATATACCAGAGGAAGATATATGCAATGTCTCAGGTATTTCAGATGTTGGGGAAAGTAATAATTACAAGGACTACAAAATCAGATGGTTATTTCTGGAGGCTACTCATGCATTTGAGAAAGACAATGGAAAGCTGACATCAATTTATTACTGTGGTAAGCAGAATAATGCCCTCTCCCCACCACACACACACACACACACACACACACACACACAGATAAATGTCTATGTCTTAATCCTGGGAAATTATGAATATGTTAAGTTGCATGGCAGAGAGGAATTATGATTGCAAATATAATTAAGGTTGCTAATGAGCTGACTCTAAAATAGACATAATATTCTGGATTATCAGGGCAGGTCCAGTGTACTCATAAAGGTCCTAAAAAGAACAAGTCAGAGGAAGAAGAGGAGAGCCAGAAGGAGATATGACTATGGAAGAACGGCACAGAGAGATGCAACATTGCTAGCTTAGGAGATGGGAAAAAATGGGCCACGGGACAAGCTATAGAAGGAAGCATGCATGTAGAAGCTGGGAAGAGCAAGGAAATGGATCCTCCTTTAGAGTCTCCAAAAAAAGAAATGCAGCTGTGCTGACCCCTTGATTTTAGTCCATTGAAACCCCTGTCAGGCTTCCGAACTACAGAGAAAATTAATATTGCTTAAAACCACTAAGCTTGTGGTAATATGTTACAAAAGCAATAGAAAACTAATACAATCAATTTAAGGTGATGTGTAACAGCCAAAAAGCTTTCTTGACAATTAATGAAAAGAATCTCATCTCCTACAAAGTGTAAAAAAAAAAAATCCTTAGGATAAGATCAGAATTTAATTATTCATAATTATAAGAGCAAGAGCTCTGGATATGCTTGAATTCACCTTCAAAGTTTGCTACCCCAAAGGAAGGGCCCAAATTGGGAAGATGTGGAGACCTAGAGATAAGAGCATCAGGTTTGATATACTCAACAATCTTGCTCATCAGGTTCCTATGGACTCTGTGTGCTTACAGAAGTCTCCTCCCTATTAGAGACAAGTGCTTCCTGCTTTGCCCTTGCTTGAAAAAAATGCAGATGACTCTTCCTTGCAAGGGGGCATATGTCCCACCCAGGATTTGCCAACACCTCCTCTTCTAGCCAAAAGGCCAGTAACTAGGGGTAAGTCACAACTGGCTGGGAAAACATTGAGCCCACCAAGTGAGGAAAGAACAGTGGCCCAAAGGAGCCACAGTACCTAGCCAACATGAGCCAATAGAATCAGTAGAATAACTTTGTGATTGATTCCGAGGATGCTAGGTCAACAGGGAATGGGACATAAAGTTAAATAACTGAGAATTCATTGATGCAAAGGCCTCTGACTAGCAATACAACACATTTCTCCCTTATGATCTAGCTCCCACTCCACTACTAGTAGCCAAACCCATAAGTAGGGTTAAGTTACAACATAACCCAGCCATGAAGGTGCTAAGGTTACCAAAGAGGAAAAGAGGAAGAAGAGAGACTACACTCTGAAGGAGGTAGATTTAGCCAGTAAGTACCAGCAAAAGCTGTAAGAGTATGCAGGTGAATGGATTCTGAGGGTGCTGGATTAAGATGGGAAGGGATAAAAGTTGAATAAGGGAGGGGCTTTTGATGTGGAACTACTCTCTCAGGATACAAAATTTAATCACACCCTGGTGAGGACTCCAGGAAAGGATACAATAATATTGCTAAAATAGCCTGGCAAACTTTGTTTACTTCACCCCTTACTAGGTGAAATTAAAATGCCAGAAATGCGTTATACAGTGAAACGAATTAAAAATGTAATGTATTTTATTCTAAGTAGGGTGGATAGATTTGTGCCATTATAGTCACTTTCTCTTATTGACTACTGCATGAGTATGCTAGGGCTGCCATAACAAAATACCACATAGTGAGTGCCTCATATAACAGAAATTTATTTCCTCACAATCCTGAACACTGTAAGTCCAAGAACAAGGTGCCAGCAGAATTGGTTTCTCTGAAGGCCTCTCTCCTTGCTTTCAGATGGCTGTATTTTCATGGTGTCTTCACGTGGCCATTTCTCCATGTGCAAATTCTCCTGGTATCTCTTCCTTTTCTTATATGAACACCAGTCCTACTGGATAAGGGTCTTACCCTTATGACTTCCTTTACCTTTAGTTACCTCCTTCAAAGCGCTATTTCCTAATACGGTCACATTGGGGGTTAAGGCTTCAACCTATGAATTTTTTTGGTGGGGAAACACAATTTCAGTCCAAACAACTCCCTTGGAAATTGATCATACATACAATCTGAAAAATGTAGAAACAGAGTATACGACAATGGAGTATTTTTTAAAAGTCTACCAAGACAACTGGTTATTTGGAGTAGAGGGAGGGAGTCTGAATATTGTTTCACTGTCACCTAGCTCTCTAGAAAATTGAGCTAACCAGACCAAACAGCATACTGTTATCATAGAGTGACAAACAAAAGAATATTTTTTAAATATTAAGAGAAGTGGGAAAGCCTGTGTACATATTCTACTTAAGGCCAGAAAACTCACCAGATGACCATGTCCGAACTAGTGAAAGGGGTCCCCACATTGCCAGTACTGTGGTAGGAGATGTCATAACAAAACTGTATTCCCTGATAGCAGTGGGAATGACAGGATCTCTAAAAATAGAGGATACTTGAGGCACTCAATTATCAGAAGCAGTATTGGCACAATTATCCTAACAGGTGGCATAGGTGGAATGGCAGCCTTAGTGAAGGGGTTCCCTAAAACACCTGTTGTCCCCACCCCAAGCCAAGACAGCAAATCAAAGACAGTATTACATTCTAGGAAACGGAAGATACTAATACTACCCTTAAAGATATAAAGAAGGCAGACGTTGTAGCTTGCATTATGCCCTCTATTTTATTTACAAATCTTGTGGATATGACAACCAGACAGATGCTGGAAGTTGAGACTGGACTACCACAAAGTCAACCAAGTAGAAGCCCCCATTTCAGGTGCTTGGCCAGGTGTCATATCTTTGCTAGAACATATTAATACTAATTTAGGTCATGGTACCCAGAAATTGATCTAGAAAAAACATTATTGTCCGTCTCTATTAAGAAGGAGAACCAGAAGCAGTTCTCATTCACATGGGACAAACGGCAGTATACACCTACCACCCTGGCCCAAGACTAAAATAACTTTTTTGTCCTCTGCCATAATACAGTCCTAAATAATCTGAACCTATCGGATATTAAGAAGATCATTACAATGGTCCAATATATCAATGACATCCTGTTAAGTGGACCACATAAGCAAAAAGTGGCAAGAACTTTGGAAGCCTTCGTAAGACACATGTGCTCAGAAAATGCAAAATAAACATCACATCATAAAAGTTTTAGGAACCTAAGGCCTGAATCATGGAAAGATAACCCTTCCAAAGAAAATGACAAATTACTGCACATTTCAAAATAAAGGACAACCCTTCCAAATAGCAGGACAAACTATCTCACATTGCCATCAATAAGGAGGAAGCACAATCCCTAACACGTCGCTTTGGATTTAGGAGAGAACATACTCTATTCCAGGAGTACTACTATGACCTATTTATCATATGGTACAAAAAGATGCTGACTTAGAGTGGGGCTTAGGGCAGTCAAAGATTTTGCAGAAGGTACTGTTTCCACTGGAAAATTTCTCAAGCTTAGACCATATGACCCACAAACTCTTTTAATATTAGAAATATCTTTAGTGTGAAAAGATACATGTAGAGTTTACAGCAAAGCCCAGTAGGAAAATCACAATGTATACACCTATGTTGAGCAAGCCCATGCCATTCGCAGTAGGGAATTACAAATGATTTGAAAAACAGTTTATGGTGTACTAATGGGAACTTGAATAGGCAGAATGCCTGAAAATAGGCTATTAAGAGACCATGGTGCCAAAAATGTCCATTATAAGCGAGGTCTATCAGTCACATCATAAGATCAAGCAGGTCCTCTAGCAATTTATTATTAGATATAAATGGTACATTCAGGACTGAGCCTAAGTGGACAGAGAATGCACAAGTAAGCTACATGCAGAGGTGGCCCAGATCCCTACATATTCTCTGTTGCACTGACTCACTCCCCTCAACTCATACCCATGACTGAATGGGAAGTCCCCTACAACTACAAAGTCCAAGCCGAGTTCACAGATGAGTTGGCTCCACGTACTGTATAAACAAAAAAGGTATTAACACCCATCCTGCAGCCCCACTAAGGGGTGCCTTCAAATACAGCAATGAGGGAAAAATCCACCTCATGGGCAAAGCTTCCAAGGTTATATACTTTGTGTGGAAAGAGAAGTGGCTAAGGTAAGAATATATACAGCCTCACTGGCAGCAGTGAATATCCTAAAACTTTTATTGATAAGGTGTTTATTTTCCATTTTCTGAGCACATGTGTTTTACCAAGGCTTCCAAAGTACTTGCCACTTTTTGCTTATTTGGTCCACTCAGCTTAAGACTCTGCTGCAACTGAATCGGAGTTCACCTTCTCCTTCTGCTCAACCCCAGCTCCCCCCTTCCCTTACAGGTGTTCTTCCCAAGAATACTCCCTAGTAAACCACCTGCGTAAATCTTCCTCTCAGTTAGTTTCCGGAGAAGCCAACCTCTGACATGCAGACACTGCATTGTGCCTTGATTTCCAGCCTACTAATTCCCATGACTTGGAAGGCTTCTATCTCCCTGTGATAACAATACATCTATTCCTTTTGATTCTGCCTATTTCTCTAGGCTAAGACTATGACCAGGCTACACATATGCTCCTACCCATGCAACTTCAAGTTCAATCCCCCACAGTAGAGCACAATAATATGTTGGAATTCTGCTTTACTACATTTCATTATTTGCTTTATAAATAACTTTCCATCTGTGGAAATGCTGAGTCTTTCATTAATAATGTCATAATAATTGTTGGGAGGATGACAGCTATGTAAAATGAATGAGAAGCAGTCAATAGTTAAACCACCAGAAAATATTCTTAGAGCAAATTTAGAATAATCTTTAAGAAAATCTAGAATAACTTTTGTCACAACCAAAGATATTTAAATAGCATTTTTAGGTTCTTAAAATAGTTCATCCTTTATTTTGCTTAAGAATCTCTATTCTACCCTTTGTAGATATCCCATTTAATTATTGTTAATTGTTAATATTATATAATATTCAATTAAATGATACATAGATTTACTTAAATCTAGGTGTCAAGTTGTATATTTCAATGATTGAGTCACTATCCACCTCTACCCAAAATAGAGCATGACCTAAGGTACCATAAAATGCAAAAAGTGAAAGTAAAGAATGACATAAAAATAGGATGTACTACATTCTGTAATTACTCCCAAATATAGCATTAAATGTATAACTAGTAAAAATATAAACTTTCTGAACTTGGAGTCAACTCATCTTTTATTCTACTCTTTTACAAAGGCTTGCAGTTTAATTTGAAATTTTCAGTTACAAAATACATGATGCCCCCACCACTTGACAATATTATTATAACTTTCAGCATACAAAAAGTCATATCCCAATAGTTTCAAGTATTTGGCTCAGGTATTAAGAAGCCACTATTTAAAGAAGGAATTCACAAAATCAATGTTTCTCCATGTTTTCAAAATAAAGAGGTCTGGCTTTAAAATACAATAACACAAGTCATACTACAGAATTAATGAATTCCCAATTGTGAAATGTGAATATATAATGAATTTCAGGATACTGCCCTTGCACCCAGACTGAATTAAGAGTTAAAGTTCTAAACACTCAATTGCCTCTGAAAATTTGAGGGGGGGATGGTTATCAGTTAAAGAAAACATCAGCTGCTTAGAAATGCATGGCACTACAGCTGAATATAATACCTTTCCTGTTCTCTCTTGAAATGGTTTCCTATTGAAGCAGTTTCTGTATCAATCACACAATAGCCAGAATGGTACAGGGTTATACTGTATAACACAATAACTGCATTCAAAAAGCATAGGAAAAAATGACTTTTATAGTAGCAAATACTGTAGCTAAAAGCCTAAAACAAATCACTAAGCTGCACTAATTTGTAAGCTTTGAGGTTTGAGGAACTCACTGGCAACTAAGAGAAGGGCAGAGCTTGCAATCAACTGTCCTCTTGAGCACAACAAGATTTTCAAGAAAAGAAATCCACCGATATAGTCTCCTCAATTAACTCTGTGTGAAAAATGTCCAAGCAATACCCAGAGGGAACTCAAAAATCAGGCCAACTATGACATTTAACTATCAATCTCACCAAGGCCAGTGATTATTAATAAGCCTGGGGAAAAATAAAGTAGTACACCTGACAGTGGTTATTTTTTATAAGCAAATGCCTACTATTTTATATGAAGGAATATAACTACTTCTGCAGAATATATAGCAGAGCCATTTCTTCATTTTTACAGGTTACTAATTATGAATAAGCTGAAAATATCCTATCATTCCAAAAATATTCCAGAGAGAGCCCTCAGTATGGTTATTTCAATACTAAAAAGAAAAAAATTATAAATCATACCTTTTTTTCCAAGAAAGAAAACTGAATGGTATAAATTGCTGACATTAGCTCCCTATATATATTTCTCAGGCAAAAAGCTAAAATTTATTGCACAAGTTGAATTTCAAATATATACTGTTTGAGATAAGTTTCATGCATGACACAATGTGAGCTAGCTACCTTGCATGTTTTAATCACAATAAGTATAAGCATACACATATCTGAATATAATTTGAATAATACATATAAAACCATTTGCAAGTATTTAATTTTACATATTCTTCATATTTGAATCCACCAGCAACCATATGATGGTTATTTAAACTTTATGAGTTTCAAATTTTATATATATCTCATTCAAAGATTTAGAGTAGGGTATAATGCCTAATACAAGCATGGCATATAGTAAGCACTTGATAAGTGGCAAATATTTTATGAAAAATTGCTATATCCTTTGTTTAATTCTTTCTCAATAATAGAAAAATGTGGAAGATAATCCTAGTTACTTAAGTTCGGTTTGTGAATGTATTTTAGAATCCAGATGTGAATGCAGATGTGTTTGATGTACTAAAATCTCACTTAGAAAGGAGAAAATACTACCAAAAAGATCTGACTAATAGAATGGCAGGGATGGTCTTCTAAGTATATAATTGACACTAAACTTCAAATGTATAAATCACTGTAATGCAGGTAAAATATTAACTGCACAGGTACTGCTATTATGTAGCTAAGAAATATTTTTCTTTTGTCAACTAAAAAAAGAAGGAAATAGAAGTTATGAGTTTCTAAAAGCAATGTTGTAAACTTATGAATACACACATGAATGTATCACAAAAGATATTTAAAAAGAAAATGTATGTTAGGTTAGAGATCATATACCCTGCTGCCAAAACTGAATCAGAGCCAGCTTTGCAAGGGAAGTGGAAAAGCCACCTAGCTCCTTGAGATTAACCTAAATAAGGTTTAGTTACTACTGCCTACACATTATAAATACACACACACACTCTTATATATATTTATATAGTTAATGTATTTATATATGAATTTGTATTTTTAGAGTATGCATATGTATACTCTATATACAAATATGTATTTGTAGTGTGCATGTGTGTTTGTATATAAATATGCATGTGTGTGTATATATATTATACATAAATGCAAGGGCTGTCTGGAAAGTATCCAAGCATGTAACTGTTCTTGTTGTATTATCAATTGCTGAATACTCATTGGACAGTCCTTGTATATATCTTATTTAGACCTTCTCTGAAACTGGAGAAGTGGTTAAATATAAAGGTTTAAAAGTACTTCTTTGCATAAATAAGCTTAGACAGTTAAGGCATTAATAGTAAGTTTCAGTGATGAAAGAAAATAAAAAACTTGAATGCTTTTTGAAATATTAACTAAAATGATATAATGATAATAGAGTTCAATAGTAAAATCACAGTGAACAAGAAGGCCACTTTCAACCCCAGAGGCTGTGATTGGAGGGATATTTGACAGAGAGGCACAGGAAATAATCAGAGAATAAACAGCCTCTGAGTAACAAGGCAGATTATTTCAGGCCACAGTCCACTGGGAGTTATTCTTGTCTTGGGGAAAGACTGGGAGGTTTCTAAACCCCAATTTTCACAGTGATGATGTCATTATGTAGTTTACAACATTGTAGGGAATGGTCCTAATGAAAGAGAGTCGTGCCTCTGTAGACAAGTATATTTATATGAATCTGTGTACAGCAAAGAAAGATCAAAATTAGTCAAAGTTTTAGTTTTGACTAATTGTGGACTAAGACTGAAGACTCTTTAAAATGAATATAGTAGCTTTGTTACAAGAAAAGTGTACAGGTGACACAGACTAGTGTGAACATGAACATGAAAAATGTAAGTGATTCAAAGGATGAGAGAGAATCACAATAAGGGTGTAGCATAAACCATAAAAAAAAAAACAAGGATAAAAGCATTAAAACCAGAACCAGGATAAAAGCATTAACTACACCATTTCTAGATAAAAATTTCACTAATTCTGAGATACCTGGGTAAGACTGACAACTCTGAAACTACTTGGCGGTTATATCTGTGCATATTACAGAGTCTACTGTGTATATACGCTTAAGGTGACTTTTTTAGCAAAGTCAATATTGTTCATTCCACATAATAGGGAAATTCTTCTCAACTGATAATTTTTTTTTTATTTTTTATAGTCCCGAGTAAGGACTGCCTTCTACTCTGGTTAAAGAGGTACCTGACCAATATGCCCAAATAATATTAAGCTAATATTCTGACGTTCAGAAGACTATCCTAATTAAGCAATTGCAGACATCTAGTTAATTATATGAATAAGGATTATGGAATTAAACTACCTTTCACTCTCAAAAGATAGTAAATACAAAGGAAAAAAATGCATTGTGTCTAAAAATCTTTTCTTATATATGTGGCTGTTACAGTTTAAGGCTGAGTAAAGTCCCATTCAGCCTTTTCAGTTATTCTACTTTAAAGATTTTTTTCAATGATTAGATGAGTAGGTGAGAAACTAATTTTGTTTACTTTTGGATCAAAATTAGAAGAAGATGTTATACAACAATTTTGTGATAAACCCATTTAATGATTTATCTTCATTTTATGTTTTTATTTATGAATTCTTAATTATTAATATAAGTACTCTTACAACTACATCCCTAGGTTTTCTTTTTTGTCTGTGTGAACACTTTTTATATACTGCTATTTTTCAATTAATCTTGAAATGGAGGATATTAAGAATATTCTTGCTCCCTTATACAAAAACAAGATTTATACACATATTTGAACATACACATATACTTATATAAGCACAAATTTATCCATGATTATAAGGTTTAGGTTACACTGATGTTCCCTGGAGCTCTTAAATGAAGGGGGATACCAGCTCCCTGCCCACTACCATCATTAAAAAGCAAAAGAAGAAATTCCAGCATTGTGTGGATTGAGAGAGGGAGGCTAGCCTAAGGAGAAATATCACATACACGTGCGTACAAAATACAATACCAATAGCATTTTCACATACATACTAATACTACACCTAGTGTTCAAAAAAACACTACTTGAGTCATTTTCTGCTTGACTGATACAACTGGAATGTTTTTTCCAGAAAAAAATTAATTGCTTTCTGTTATTTCCTAGTCCCTTATTCTGTTCTAAAAACTAAATGACTATCCTATTATAAGGTTCAATTGCAAGAGCATCTAAGAGAGCAGTTTTTTAAGAAGAGATCGGAAGCTCTCCATGTTCTCCTGTTTCTACTCCAGATGTAAAAAATCCAACTACAATTTTTTTGTTCTTGCTGTTTTCAGCCCACTCTCCTCAGAGTATACTGTATGTGGAAACTGAGGGCTAGAGATTAAGATTTTTGCCTGAGGTAACACAATAAAGCAGAAGCCGAACGAGAAGAAAGCCTAAGTAACCCAACAGTTTTCAACTATATCATGCTGTCTTGCACAGTAATAAAAACCATAATGAAAGCACATACCTCTCTTTTCACAAGGGCAATGCACTCATCTCATTGGCTGAATATTTGTAAAGAACAACATGATGTTTTAAGTCATCTGGACCCATAATCTGCTGCTTCTAAGCAACACTTCTTTTCAGCACTCCAAAAAGGCCTTGAATAGTCTTCTGAGTTTACCTCCAAAAACAGCTGCTATGTATTAACATATTCCAGGCTTCCCAAATTTGCCTAGATTTGGAGAGAGCTCAGTACCCTATAGGAATTTTAGAGACAACTGTCCTATCTTCTGAAGATCAGATAAGTTAGCTTCACACACATACCACCTCAGAATCTTGACGGACATAACTATCTGAGCAAGTTCCACAGTATCATACAATAACATTTATTTTGTAGACCTATAGACTTTTGGAGGGGAAAGACATAGGTTAAAGTTGGGGTAAACTTTTGAGAAATTGCTAAGGCTTTGTTACACACCCAATCCAGGGTTGTTTTTCGTTCTGTACCACTATCCTTCCAGCTGGGATCCATGCTGTAGCAATGCCCTGCCCTCCCTCTTTACCTGTACCATGCCAACCCACTTTCAAGGCTCAACTCTTGATGTATCAGCTTTTTCAAGCTTCCTTCAACCATGATAGCAACCGTAATTGCTCTCTCTTGCTTAGGCACAAACATCTGTGTATTTCTCGCAGCCGTATTTTATTGGATTGTCTGTTTGTTTTTATCTCCTAAATGAACTTGTAACCTCTTTGAGTTTATAGCCCTTACAATACAGCTACATGCATTATCTATAGCAGTTATACATTAATTTACTAACTGAAGTTACTGGAACTTAACCTAAATTTGCCTAGAACCTGTGAAAAATTCTCACTCATCACAACGTCTTCCTCAAGCACTTTCTGTCCTTCTCAGGATACTCATAGTAGCCTTTTCCTCCTACTCCTCAATAAGAAGTCCTCCTGAGGTGAGGCACAAACCCAAATCAGTTACATGCAGAAGTAACAGACACAATGGGTGCCGACATTTAATCTGTGCCCACCTGCCCTTATGTTCCCTAATCATACAATTAATCAGCAAAAATAATAATCCGGTTTAGAGTGACATGACACAGGCCCTATTTAAAATCCCTTTATCCCTTCATCTTTCTCTACCAGGGCATCAGAAAAATCTCCCTGAAGATGTCCCTCAGCCAGACAACAGACATTTTTCTTTTTTACTCTATTTTGATGCATTCGAGCAAAGTTCTAGTTACTTCAGGAAAAAAAAATATATGTTTGCTATTTTGTCATTACTGAAAGGGCAGAAACATTTTTATAATAGCCTTTACTTCCTACTTACCTCTTTCAGATCTCAGCTGCCTTTTGTGCTGTCCATTAGGACTTTGGGATGCCTCGCTGTGAAAAAAAACTTTCCTCTTTTAGGCAGACATGTTTCCCTTTCCAGAGAATCACTCAATTATTCTTATTCTCTCCATTCTCATTACAACAAAATAAGACAAAAAGTATACTGCTTGAAGATAAAATAACATGTCATATAGTTGATCCTGTCAACCACAGGACAGTCCTTAATATAGATTTGGCCACAAGCAGAAAGAAACTGAGGTCTCTTATTTTTATGCAAAGTTGGAAAGGTAACATAATAAAAGACAGTAAGAATAAGTTACATCATAATTTCTAATAGCTTTCATCCTACCATAATAGGTACTGAAATGATAAATTTAAGGTAACTGTGTAATAGCCAAAAAATATCCTAACAGTTGAAATTCTCTTCTGTGATTGTAACTCCTGGGGGATATATGACTTGGATTATAAAACAGAAATCATTGTCCTTAATTAATTCAATCGATGACATCAACAGGAAAAGAAAGAAAGTGTTTTAAAAATATAAGATTGGAAATGGCAAAGTGTCTTGGAAAAGTAGTAAGAAACTGATATAAAACAAGCTTAAATGGGATCCGTACAAGGTGGTATAGTTAGGAAAGAAAATGGAATTGTGCTGGTATAAAATGGAAATAACTTAGTTCATACCTCAATAATTGAGCATGAGAGAGTTTAGTAATATGCAAAAGTCAAATAAGTTCATACAATGAACATACCTAGACCATAGAAAAAAGAATTTCACAAACAGCACAGGACCTCCATCTGCCTGACATAATAGAAAAAGCACTGTGTCTTAAATCAGTGGGGTTATTTAATGATCTTAAAGTCTCTTCTCACTTACAACTTTATGATTTTACAGAGCAAAAAAAATTATTAATTAGATTTGAAAATAAAAATAAGATACAGTTTTCTATGAATGTAATCATTTATTCAGTCTGCTCTAAGTAATATACTATTTACATTGACAGTCACTGAAGGAAAGAAATAAAATTTCATTTTATTCAGTTAATGGCAATTATGATGAAGCTGAAAACGTTCACTCCATTCACACTTGAAATGCATTCAATATAATACTTTGCATATTCTTCCAAAATAGCCAAAAAGGAGAATAAGAAAGACATTCTCCAATTTAACTCTGAGCTGATAGCACATTAGTTAACTTTAGCTGCTCTAGAGATGAATTTCAGGACGAGGCCGGCACATCTAGCTGTTTGTTGTTGCATTTGTGGGTTACAAACCTTGAGCCCAACTCTTGTGAGTGAGACTCTTCCCAACGCATGAGGGCCAGGGCAGAGAATGTAAGTGATGAATCACCTCTGGACTTGGAAAGCAACCCAGGACCTTGGTTCCTGATACTGTCTTAATAAAATATAACCTGAACCCAAAATGATATAATCCCATCCCCATGAGCCTTACCCCAATTACATGAAAACAGTAGGTTTTAAAAGAATACAGAGCACACTTTCAGAAAAGTTTGTTTGTATCCTGCTTCTCAAGAAAGGTTTAAGATGTTTCACAACTACAAAAAAATTAAAACATTATTAAAACATAAATATGAAGACTCATAACCAAAGACAATAAAATTAAGCAAAGAAGTCAAGATCATGAAACATGTCTTCCTAAAATTCCTTTTGTGACATACATTCACCAGAATTACTTCATCACTAAACTTTTACCTCTACCTCTTAACTATCTGAACCCTGGCACCTTACGGACTTATTCACTATAAAATGGTAACTTAGGCTTAATGTATAGCTTGCTCAATCTAAAATATTTATAAGCCCATTTAGGGGCTTTCCCAGGGACATACAAGACATGGGCAATTAACACTGTATAAAATAATCTTCCCATTTTGCAGGTGAAATCTCAGTAATATAACCAGCAAGGATAACCTTGAGTGGACAAAAGTTATCCCAAGATAGGATGTCAACCGAGCCACTCTTCCTTGCTGATGGTGGCCAAGTTGGTGACAATATAAGAGTGTGTGTGAATGTGTAGGGACAGTAGGGTAAGTAGTGGGAAGAGAGGTTAGAAATGATTGTATGTAATAGAGCTTCAGATTGATTTTTTTTAGCAGCATTTATTAAAGTCATCTCCTTCCCTTCTCCTACAGGATGACACCCTAAATATGGTTGGGTCAACAGCAGTATCTCATCACAGGGCCTCTGTGATGTTCATCCAATCTGAACAACAATCACAATAAATATACCTTGGGATAACTTTGCTATGAGGATGGCAACATCCTGGGTCTGGCTGTAATGGCCGAGTGACCTCCCATAGCATACTTATCCTTTTGGATCAATGTGTTCATACAGATTCAACCCACTAACAGCCTGAAATATCTTCCAGAGCCTTCTTGTCTTACGTATCTCCTTGTTCTTAACTCCACTTGTCATTTCTTTTTTTTTTTTTTTTTTTGGAGACAGAGTGTCGCTTTGTTGCCCTGGCTAGAGTGAGTGCCGTGGCGTCAGCCTAGCTCACAGCAACCTCAAACTCCTGGGCTTAAGCGATCCTACTGCCTCAGCCTCCCGAGTAGCTGGGACTACAGGCATGCGCCACTATGCCCGGCTAATTTTTTCTATATATATTTTAGTTGGCCAGATAATTTCTTTCTATTTTTAGTAGAGATGGGGTCTCGCTCTTGCTCAGGCTGGTCTCGAACTCCTGACCTTGAGCGATCCACCCGCCTCGGCCTCCCATAGTGCTAGGATTACAGGCGTGAGCCACCGCGCCCGGCCTCCACTTGTCATTTCTGTCTAGCTACTCTCTTGGGTGCTATTCTGAAATTGCATGACATATACTGAAATTATGTGAATTAATTTAGTTTGCTACTTTGTCATATGCATGTATTTGACAAATTAACACGTGTTTGACACATATGTTTGATACCTAACACATTCAAAGCTATTTTTGGACAGTGAACTATTTCAGGATACCAAGTCATTGTTTGATTTGGTCCCCACTAAAAACTATTCAGACTTGGAGCTTTATTTTGTTTTCTGTTTGTAGTGGGGATTTGTCTATGCTGATGCAGTAATGTTTTATTGTCCTCCTTGGAAATTAAGGGCATGATAATCAGAAGTAACAATACAGCGTGTCGATGGAGAAGTTCTTCCTTTGTTAGCCAGCCAACTGAGAAGTTTACAGGAGGTATGATCCTTGGTAATATGTCATTATCAACATGATCTCTACAAAACACAGTTAAACAGCCCAAACAATTTACTACCACAGAATGACTTAAGAAGAAAACTTTCAAAACTAGGAAAAAGTTTCAGATCACTTGTCTCTAGATATTTCAGTAAGCATACACATAGCTGGACTTTACATTCTGACTCTCGATGATATGTCTAATTAGTTATCCTAAACCAAATGCAATGTGAGTGCAACAAAATTAATAATGCTAAAATTAGATATCAGGTCATTGTTCATTTAATGACTTTTTGGTTTTCAGTGGTGTTTAAATAAAAAGAAAATTCAAACAAACTTTAAGATACCAAGAGTATTTGGGGGAAATTTTTGAAATTTAAGAAGTGAAATTATATCTTAATAAAGTAAATTTTAAAAAACACACAAATATATATCTCCAAATGGGTATAATCCATTGAAATAGTTGTCTTAGGAAGTCCATGTGGCCTTTTTTTTTTTTGTGCTACTCTATTATGAAGAGTTTTTTGCAATCTTTCAGAAGTTTTTTTTAAATAATCGATATTACTATAATGTCATATTTGATAAGAAATATGTAAGGAATATGAAGAACAGATCCCATTTTCAAAAAAAATTGATAGAATTATTGGCTGAGGGTAGATAAGTAGTTAAAGGATAATCTCTCTTACTCAGCTGCCACACCACATATAAATTTTAGCTATTGTGCAGTTAATTTTGGTAAGAAATATTCCAAGATAAATGACAATAAATTCCTAGGTATATAGCAGAAACTCTTACACACATGGTTGTGGAACTGATTAGGCATAATAGGAAGAAAATTATAATACTTGAGACAGTATAACCCATGCATTAAAACAAATATTGTCAGTTTCCTAAAAAATAAAATCTGAATTTCATGCTCAGAGTTCTCCAGCTAGGAAGTGGAGGAGTGAAGGGGTTGCCTAGCTATTTCAGGAAAGAAAGGTTATTAATGACATAGTTCTAAATCATGTATAATAAATAATTTTATGTGACAATGAAGTGATTTCACCTCAGTAACCTAGAAAATGATTTTTATTTCCTCCTGGACCTGGCTACCATAAGAAGGATTAAGAAATAATACTTTGTGTGTAGTCTGAATGGTTTTACATCTGGCAAACACAGGCAAATAAAGAAATACAGACTTTTATGATCAAAGTTCCTATCTAGATTTTTGAAGTTTCTGTTTATAATTATTCTGCTTTTAAATTAATCATTTTCAAAGATCTTTATGTAAAATGTTCAAAACACACTTTACAACCTTACACTAAATCTTACATCTGCCTGTTACAACTGATCAATTTTTTAACTAAATAAAAATAAACTGTTCTCTTCCCTACAAATGCTTCAACAAATAAAAATAAAACTACCTTATGTTAAGAAAGGTCATGATTTACAAAGTCAAAGCAATGAAACTGTCAGTCTGTGCCAGTGCTTCTCTCACTTTAGTGTGCATCCAAACCATCACATGAGGTAATGAACAGGAATCAATGGGTCCCATGCCCTGACTTTCTGATGTAGAAAGTCTCAGAGGGGCCTGAGAATTTGCATTTCAAACAAGTTCCAGGGTCACAGTGATGCTAAAGATCAGGCTCACACTTTGTGAACCTAAACTTCCGTGATATGTATGACATTTTTGAAAAGTAATATACAATTTTTTTCACCCATCTACTAGCTGCACCATTTATAATAGGCAGGGATTCTGATTAATATTTTTCACACAAAGCCAATTCTATTCCTAGCTACGTGACTAACGACCACATCAATATTAAAACAAAGATAAACGAAAAAGATCCCATGTTCATTACAATCACCAGCTCAGTAGCAAAACTGCCTCCTGCTTTATTGTTAATAGACATGGGCACAGGATTATATTAATGAAATTGTTTCCTTTTTCTCTCCACTCCTAGACTATACCCTTTTCCACTGTCCAACATGAGACTTGCCAGGGCAAATAATCAGAATGACAAAAAATGACAGGAAAACAGAACAATGCCTTTCTAATCTAGACAGTTCCATCAATGTCCCACTGTCATCCCTGCTCCAGTCTTTCTCACTTCTCATTACCGCCCCTACACACGCACACGCACACACATTTTTTTAAAACAATTCAAAACAAGAAAACTTATTTTAGTGGGGATGATCCAAACCAATGAAAGAGAACTAGAGATTTGGATATGGGATCAGAGGAATTCAGACTTTCCCATCCTAATGATCGGCCCCTTGAGAAGGTTCTGACTCCAGTATTCCTGCATCCCTAGAATCCCAGCTTCTCTCAGCTGTTCAGGGGACACCAGAGTCCAGCAAAGTCACAAGAACACTAAATGAATTCCTGCTCTCTTCAGGCCCCACCTCCTGCTGTCAGTCAAGCCTTGCTTGAGGTGAGCCAGAAGACTCAGCATCTCTCTCACACACAAACACCCCATCACCATGGCTCCACCGCCACCAGAGAAGTTGTCTTTTATTTGGGAAGGACCAGGTGAGGAGAGGGGAAGTTCAGACGCTTAGAGGTGGGAGAAAGTGAAGGTTTGTTGGCCTGAACCAAGGAGGGAACCAGAAAGACATGAAAGGAGAGTAGCAGATGGAGCACAGGAGAGATCGGAGCTTCTGCTGAGAACCACCTCCATTTCTCCCCAGCACTGCTCAGCCCTGGACGGAATATAGTAGAGAAAGTAAAGTCTGTGTCCGATCTCCAGAATGCATCTCCAAACACCAGCCCACTGCTGCACTCCACCTTCCCAGAGAGTTTGAGGACTCAAGATCCACTGGCACCCGTGTCCACTCTGTGGTCAGTCCTAGGGTTTGCAGAGAAAGCTCTCACACTTCCACAAATGGCCTTTTGGCCCAAGGACAGCCATTGCCCTACCCCTGCAGTGCTGGGGTCCAAACCCCCCTAGTGAGACCAAGGTAAAGTGGGCCGGATATCCAGCACACATTCCCTAGAGGGTGCTGTGGGTGTCTTGACCAGCTGTCCCCTCACGAGCCGCCCCCCTAACCTCCCACCGTACCTCGAGAACACAAAAGTTATTTTTCTTTCGGGGCACGGCCTGCTTGTCCCAAGAGAAGACTTAGATTTCAGTCCACTATTAACCAGGACCTGGATATGTGCGCGCGCGCGTGTGTGTGTGTGTGCGTGTGTGTTTCAGTCCCGAAAACCAAGGGTGCCAACTGCTGACAGGCAAAGGAACCTGGAGTTGCTTTTGAGGACTTCAAAACCTCCAAATTAACAAGCTTGCCCTTCTAAACCTTTCATATCTAGGTTTTCCGGAGGAGAGCTGAGGACTGTTTCTGTTGCAGCGAGCTGGTGTCCTGCCCTGGAGGCAAGACGCGCGGACTTAGCCCTCCGTTCATTCATGCATTTGCTCATCCATTCACACAAACATGTCCCTTAATTGTGTCTGGCACCGAGAATCTTGCCTGCTATTTTCCCCTCCCCAAGTCAGTGCTCATGGCAACCGCTGGTGCAGAACGCAACTCAACTGTCACCCCACTTCCTGAGCCGGAAAATCAAGGCATGTAGGTATTCACAGAGAAAGGAAAAGGTGGAGAGGAGGCGGCGGGAGGCGGGAGGCGGGAGGCGGAGAGGGATAGGGAGACTCAAAGGGGTCACACTTGAAGCTTCCCTTGGGGGGAAACCGCAGGACGGACACCGCGGCATGCGAGGAGCCAAACCATTATTAAATCAAAGACTACTGGAGCTCGGGTCCCCCGCGGGGATAAATCAAGTGCAAAGCCACTCGTTCGCATGAGTGCGTTGCTGCCGGCTCGACCCAACTCCGAGCCCGAGCTGAGGCGCCGGGGGAGCGGCTCGCAGCCCAATCCGCAGCGCGCTCGCTGCCTCCTTATCGCTCCCAATAACGTGATGAAGTGTAAATCAAATGCCACGCCGGGAGGGGCCCCGGCACGGCGCGAGTCGTGCATTTTCGCTCACCAGCCTATCTTGCCTAAGAATCACAAGGTCACGATAGCGTCGCGATTCCACTCACCGTACACTCCTTGGCCAGAGATTCCCTCCAGGAGGACTGTCAGCAGCCACACGAGACCGTACACTAAATCCATCTTCACGTGAACATGAACATATCCAGCCCAGGGGGTACGCAGCGGGACCTTCCGGAGGCCGGCGGCCAGCCAGGCGCGCTCCACTCGCGCCCGGGCCGCGCCGAGGTGCCCGGGAACTGCTCGCGGAAGGAGGAAGCGCCGTCCGTCCGTCCTTCCCCCGCGGCGGCCGCGAGCGGAGCGCAGGAGCCCCGCACACCCCACACTCATGCACACACACACACACACACACACACGCCCACAACACAATGCCCTCTCACACAAACACACACACACACACACACACACGAACGCCGCACTCACACCGGGCGCCTGGGAAAATCGCAGACGCCGGGGAGGAGCAGGGGGCGGTGATGGGAAGGGAGCTCCGAGGAGAAGTGTTCTTCAGGGGAGCGGGCTCGAGTCTCCGCGGCGGCGGCGGCGGCGGCGGCGCGGGCCGGGGCCGGGGGGCCGCGCGGTGCGAGCCTGGCTCGGAGAGCCGAGGAGCAGGAAGTGGCCTCTGACCCGGGACACCGACCAGGGCTCTCTTGCCTGGGTTCGCCTTTACAAAGTAACTCGCGAAGGTCCCCGGAGGAGCGTCAAGCGGCGGCAGCGGCCCGCCCGCCCGCAGTCCGGAGCCCCCAGCCCTGCTGTCTTGCCGTCCCCCATTCCATCAGTTGCCATTGCAACGCCAATCCTGTTACACCATACAGACTCGCATCGCCGAGCGGAGAGGGGAGGAAGACGAGGAGGAGGAAGAGGAGGAGTGGGGCTAGAGGAACGGGGGTGGGGAGGAGGGGCAGGAAGGAGGGGGAAGAAGGAAGAGGAAAGGGTCCAACAGGGAGCGGAGTGTGCGTCTGGAGCTCGCTCGGGCACCAGCCTCAGCCGCCGCCGCTACCACAGCCACCGCTCTCCAAAATATCCTTTAGCGCCCCGCCAGCGAAGAGGATGCTCTGGCCGGCCGCACCAATTCCGGAGCCGAAGGCAGAGTCCAGGCACCGTCGCTTGCAAGAGAGGGAGAATGCCAAGCCGAGACCCGATCCTCACACACGTCCACGCGTGCCCACCGGCACTGCGCGCGTCCTCTTCTCTTCCGCGCCGCCCCCGCCAGGTGGAGAGGGTGGGGGCGGTCGGGACAGGCGGGAGTTTAGAGCAGGGAGCCGCAGAAGGGGTTCCCCGCTTGGGCTAACGTAGTGCTGGCATCCAGAGGTGAAGGCGGGAGCGGCCGCCTGCGGAGGGCACCCGGCTGCGTGGCCGCCGCTCGGGCCGCAGCTGCGGCAGAGGTGCCCGGCTGGGCTGCTGAGCGCCCGGGGCTCGACGCCGGCCGGAATCCCTGGGTGTGCGCGGAGATGCGCGCCGCGGAGGCGAAAGGAGGGAGGAGGAGGAGGGCGAAGCGGCGAGCGCGGAGCGCAGGCGGACCGGCTGCCGGGCTGCCGGGGAGGAAGGCTGTGTGTGGTCACGTTGTGCGCTACGTGCTGGGAGCGCGAGCTGCTAGCCGCAGCCGGGCGACGTCAAAGCCGGGTGCGCGGCTCTGCCGCCTGCCTCCGCGCCTCCTCTGCTCCTCCTTCGCTCTGCCTTCCTGTCAGCCGAGCTCATCAGTATGGACAACGCCGAAAGACTCCGGGAGGCCAGCGGCACCCGGCCTCCAACATCCCCCGCCAAAGCCCACCTCTGGCTCTCCGGGAGCTCCGCGGCGGCGAGAGCTCCTTATTTATTTGTGATGCTGCTGTCTGCGTTTGCACGCCGAAGGGCCAGCTACCACCTTAGACCCCGGGTAATTACATGACACGCTATCTCCTCCCCGCCGCCCAAGGTCTCCTAGGATCCGTTCTGCTTGGCTAGAGGGCAGAACAGGCCACAGCACTTGAAAGTGGCAACGTTTCTTCCCCATTTCTGTATTTTTTTAATGGAAATATGGTCATCACAGCAGATGAAGTCTCTGGGGAAAGAAACACTAGGAGTTCAGAGATTAGTTTATTTTATATGCAATGTCTCCTAAAGTTAACTGCTTGGAAAATCGTTTCCCTTTTGTGAATGACAGGGTCTTTTATTGGGACAGAGCTAGCTCTGCTGTTTAAGGAGCTTAAAAAATTTATAGTTACCAAAGGATTAGAAAATCCAAAGCATCTTTAATTTACAGGGAACGAGTGTAGAAATACTTCACCATAATTAATAGGGAAAACCTGGGAATAGGTTAATGATTGATTTCTTTCTGTAACCAAGATAATAGTGTTACCTGTACACAGTCCACTTTGTGGAACATATCTTTTACTATTTAAAGAGCATATGGGTAGAGAAGAGATTGAAATGGTTAAAAACTTGCATTTATACATGTGTTACAAAAGTAATTGCTATGGAAAATCTGGAGGACAGTAATCATTTACCTGCTCCCATAATAGACTCACATAACGCACTGCAGGTCCCTCTTCCTATCCTGCACTTCTGCCGGGAGGAGGGGACCCCAAGCACTGCAAAATGAATAGCCCCCAGTGTTTCCACCACCGTCCTTTTCCTCACTTAAATGAATTGTGCATATTAATTTTATAGGGTGTGATCTAGTGTTTAACCTCTGGTTTACAAGATACGAGGAACCAAGAATTTTGAGAGGGTCCCAAAGAGTGGTTCACACAGTGTTGAGAACCACTTACTTATGAAATGCCACTTTCTCTAGATGGAATTTAGTATCACTCTAGAAGCAAAACTCAATGCGTGGCATTTATGAAGGGAAATGAGTGAAGCTCACTTACTGATCACCTGTAGGGGAAAAATTGTCTTATGATTTTGGAGATCTGCCTTTTGTAATTAGCTTCCTGCACACTGCAGCACAGCAGCTTCATGGGGCAGTAAACTGCAACTCCTTTCTCATATCGAAGCTCATGCATATCTTATCCATGAGACTCTTCTGGATTTCAGCTTATAATATTCTGAAGTAATACTTCACCCTGGTATTTGTACCGTCCTTTTTAACTCTTAGGCTCTTTGAGTGTTTGCAGGACTCTAGATTGGAATACTTTTTTAGAAGTTAGTGTCAGATTAAGTGACTGTACTTAATGGAGATTACTTTTCTTAATCTTCAACATTAAGACATAAGCTTCAGGAACCTAGGGCCTTTCTTATCCATATAATGCTCATCTCTGCATTGGAAGGACCATGCACCCATGGAGCCCTCAGCAATTTCTGTGTGAAATATTTAGAGCTTGGAGAGAACTTAGAGAACCTGGTTATATTAAAATTTATTTCAGTTGTAGTTGAAATAAAAATTGAGGAAACAACTTGGTGCATCTACTCTGTGCCAGGCCTTATCCTAGCTTATTATACACTTAAAAGATTTCTAAGAATAATCCCTTCCTTCAAGAAGCACACAACCCAGTGGACAGGGTCTGTTGGTCAACACATGCACCACTACTACTGACATTGTAAGTGCTATAAATAAACAAAGTCCTAGGGCACAGGGTGGAAAATTTTACATGCACTCATTAGCTGGATTAGACAATGACATAAAAATTACACTAGGTTTAATATGGTTTTTTGTTTCTATGAAAATACTACATAGATTACTTATGGAACTAATTGGTCAATTCAATCAACCAAGGTATTTTATTTTTCTTCTTTAAATTACACATTTTTTAAGGTTGCACTGACCAAACAGGCATGATATGTGTAGCCACACCATTAGCACTGGCTGTTGAGGGCCTCCAGGTAGTGAGCCTGAGCTGAGGCTTAAGGACAGACAAGAGATGGTTTATCAGAGAGAAGGGAAGAGCTCTAGAAGGCAGACTCCAGAGGCTACTATGAAATCAGGCCCAAGACACTCTATCTTGCCTAACTAGAGCAGTTTCCTATAGGAGCAGTGTAAATAACTGCAGGGATTGCCAGTTTCTTGGATTTTGCACATCGACTGTGAATGTGGCATGGAGTCTAAAACTCTAAGGAATCCCACATTGCATCACTGACAGCGTCCTTTTAAGAATAATCTTCTGTTTCCAACAGGAACAACAATGGTCACTTTATCATTTATGATAACAGGATCATGAAAATTTGGAGGCTTTCCTCTGACATCTCTAATTACCATCATAACCTGTTATAATTTTATTGACTATAGTTTCATTTAAAATTTCTGTCTCCATTCTTTAGTATGAGCATGATGTTCCAACCTCAGTAGCATGAGAGAGCCAGCATCATAGAGGGAGTCACAGGTTGACATAAGATCCACCCTACATGGTGGGACAAAAATGAGAAAAACTGGTAACTCTGGAGATGCAGCTAATTAAGGCAAATTCAGTATATCAGTGTCAAATCTGTCCTTTCTTTCCAACCTAGCCACTGCCTGTAATACAAATACTAGGCCCTGTATGTTATTTACATCTACTTCTGGTTTCCCTGCTAGCCCTTTAAATCAAACAGACTCCCATACATGCTATTGCCTGGCCAGTTTGTTTAAAAAAAAAAAAAAAAGGACATCATCAATGGTATACAAGTAATCTTTTGGGAATTCTACACTCTGACCTGTTATTCCACACTTCCTTAAGCTTGCTCTATTTTTTGATCACAGGTTGCTGGCCCATACTGCGGCTTGTTAGGACTATAACCCATCATAAATTATACCTCAGTTGGCTGCATATCTGGATGCCTGGCCTAGTCGTTTATCCTGGATCTAAACCTATTTTTGGTATTTCTAAAACCTGCTAAGGTAAGCTCTATTCTTCCATTGGTCAGACATGTACCTAAGACCACAAACTATCACTCTCTCCATCCCTACCCAATGGATCAGATCTTTAAAGATCTTTAAAGCTAATGCAAATTACAATAAAATTTGATAAAATTCCATAACTAGAACCACCCCTGTAGTGCACAAAATATGTCTTGGCAAAACTTCTCTAGCCAAATTCCTGTCCACCTAGTTTTATTTCCCTAGTAATAGTTTTCAGCATGCAAGCTTAAAAGTCTAAGCAGCATCACATAGAACTAGCTGTTTCAGATAATCATGAAAGACATGAGGCATAGCTTAGCATTGCGGATTCCAGGTGCTGGTCATTTCCAGGAGGCAGGCAGGGGGCAGTTGTTCCTAAGCAGTGGAACCCAGACACTGATGTTAAGTATGAGACAAGTATTTAGTTTGGGGAAATAGGATTATCCCTCAATAGGACTTAATGAGAACAAAAAGGGGAATGAAAATGGTAACTGCTAGTATTAGAAATAAGCAGGTCAAATCCATATTGTGTGGACTGAGAGGGGCTGAGGAGAGATATTCAGCTTGAGGAAGCAACAAAATACCCAAAAAAATAATTTCTGAAGGAAGCACATTCAGGGTCTAAATAGAAAAGGAAATGCCCAGGAGAGGGTGGATATGAGGATACTACTTTGAGAGGATGCCAAGGTTCTTTCTAACCAGATGATGGGGCTAAGGTCTCAGATATATTGTGGCTGCCAGTGAAGAGTATCTGACAAACCGAGGAAAGTAGAGGTAGAAGCAGAATACTTGAAGCAAGGGCTTTGAGGTTCTTGATGTACTTCTTCGGCTTAAAAGTAGCAGTACATTTCTGAGAGTTTTTACTCATTTGGTCAATGCTGTCCTTTTTTCAAACCAGGCATGCTAGTCTCTAGTTCTAGACTTCCAGGATTTTCTGTGCCACTCATGATTTCTCTCCAATTTGTATCTTGAACCCATAATTATTTTATAAAAGCATACCCTTAGATACCATAGCCTAGGTAATTTTAGTAGCCCTGCCCTAGATTTAGTCTTATTCTGGAATGTCTCCCTTGAACTCTTATTATAATTCTGGCACTATTTTAGGAACAGACATAAGGCTGATTTGTTCCAGAGTAGAAGATGTTCAGTGCAGGGCAGTGTGACATAGTATAATGTCTGAGCTTTGACATCAGACTGCCCTGGGCTTGAATTGTTGATATCATTGTGACCTTGACATTCCCGTTATTCCATAAAGGAAAAGAGAAAACTGTTACTAAGAACTTTAAATAAAATAAGACATATAAAGTACCATAGCTTAGCACCTGGCACATAGTGGCCAAGTAATATATTCTTATAATTCACTCAATATTTTTCTTAATAATGTTTTTAGTTGTTAGAGAGCATTAATACATAGGGCTAATAACTTGAATGATTTCCATTTTGGGATTAGCTGACAGCTCAGAAACTTTGGTTTTCTAAGTATGATGAAGTGTTTTTCTCTAAATGCATTACTTTACTTGCTTTCATTCAAAGTTCATCTTCCCTATTTCTATTCAGTCACTTTGAATTCTGAAGTCTTTTCACAGTTTATCTATAATAGTTTGGCATTTTGGTATTTAGGAATAGCTTACTATCTTCTGGAAACTTGAAAATTTGAGAGTACAATTCTGCTTCAAGATTATTTTTGAAAGTGCCACATCCCTGGATGAATCCTTGAAGAACTCCATGACTTAAATATCAATGTGGAGCAGTTCCTGTTTACTACCTTTTAAAAACAGATTAGTACTAAGCAATACTTATCCTTCTAGGTTGCCAATAATCCATATTAAAAGTCAGCATCAAGGTTAGATTAGAAATTTTGTGGTGGAAATATAAAGAAATCCACTGTTTCTGACAAGGAAGTGATTTGATGAACCCATAGATAAAATATAAAGTATTAGAATTGAATAAACATTTACAGGTATGCATGTAACAGGAAATAAAGGGAAGCCATTTGCGTCTTAACAAGGTGATGGGTTTGAAATTTGCCATCACAACACACATTTATATAGATGTAATTTTAACATTCTTATAACTAAATTCAACCTGCTCATAAGCTATTCATACCGGCTAATGGTCAGAAAAGGTCAGGAAAACACAATCTCTTGTGAGTTTAAAACTTAATCTCTTTTATGGAATTACCAGGGTTTTTGTTGTTGTTGTTGTTGTTGTTGTTGTTGTTGTTTTGGTTTGGTTTCTTTAACATACTCTTCTCCTTGTCCTTACCCCAAGAGTGTTGGTTCATGTTTTGTCCTGATAATGGGGAAAGGTGTCCTCTTTCACCCAGTGTTGCTGGCCTCTACTTGATCTCTGGGTGTCTGCCACATACCCTGCCTGCTACACCCATAGCTCACGTGTTCACCCACTAACTTTGAGGTAGAAGAACTTAGGTTACTCCTCTTCCCAGCCTCAGGCTTTTTCCCCAGCTCTTCAGACATTTCCCATTCTCCTTTGGGACCACCAGAAAATTCTGGATCTCCTGCACACTACTCACTTTGGGAAACCATATGGCACTGTTTTTCTTTCTCTCTTTACCTTGATATACCATGTTGGCATTTCTACTTCTTTGTAGATTCCCTGATTTTCACTCTGTGAGGTATTTTCATCACAGTTTAGGCAAGATTCAAAAAAGCAAACTTTCTATACCATAGAATTCTTAATGTATAAGAGATATGCATATACCTCTCTTCCAGCATCACTGTCTCTCTTTTTCCTCTCTCTCTCTCTCTCTCTCTGTTCCTCCACTGTCCTCCACCATAAGCTTCCCATTATTAGCCTCCAACCAGGCCAGAGGGGCTTTCACCTTCCTTGTACAGGGAAAAATGGACCTTATTTCAATCTCCCATTCTCCCTACTCTTTGGTTCGTAGAAAAAGTGCCATGGTCTGAATCCTCCAAGCTAGACCTTAATAATTTAGAGCTTGGGTCTGGGAGTTCCCCCAAAGACTATTTTTCTCTTACACATCTGACAACTCTTTTTGCTTTGGCTTCTGTCCTTTCCCTGAAGGGGTGCTGTACTTCAATAAACACAAAACTCTAGAGCAGCAAGAATTACAGGGAATCAGAAATAAATTGAATGTAGGATAATATTTCAAAATATTAGTGATAATTACACAGCCCAACCCTCTATAAATAAGTTAGTGAGATAGTAGGACCAGGACCTGCCTATTTGGGGTGGGCTATGAAGGCAAAACATCTTTATCAAAGCTCAGGATCAGATCCAAAGGAGCATGGGGTAGGGGTCAGGGAGAGTACAGGGAAATCACTGCAAAGAAGTACCTTGAAGGAGGAAAAAAAAAGAAAACCTGTAGGCAGGAAATTTATTATTAGGAGTAGGAGTTTGGAAAGGCAAATATCTCAGTGTATCACCAAACTGGAAGGACAAAGAAAATAAGACCAGCCAAATAAACCTATGCTGCTGAGTCACCTAATGTGGGTTAATAAGCAAGAACACAACAAGATAGACAAAGAAGAAGTAACACTTGAGAGGGAGCTGTACTGGGTTGTATAGTGTCTCCCCAAAATTCACGTTTTTCCCAGAATCTCAGAATATGACTTATTTAGAAATAGGGTTGTAGCAGATGTAATTAGTTAAGATGAGGTCATACTGGCGTGGCATAGAATCTTAATCCAATATGACTGATGTCTTTATCAGAAGAGGAGAAGGCACAAACACACACACATAGTGGAGAACACCATGTGACAACAGAGGCAAAGATTGGAGTGATGAGTTGACAAGTTAAAGAACATCATGAGGCCCGCTTTGGTGGCTCATACCTGTAATCCTAGCACTCTGGGCGGCAGAGGCAGAAGAATCGCTTGAGGTCAGGAGTTGGAGAACAGCCTGAGCAAGAGTGAGACCCCGTCTCTACTGAAAATAGAAAAAATTAGCCAGGCATGATGGTGCATGCCTGTAGTCCCAGCTACTCAGGAGACTGAGGCAGAAGGATTGCTTGAGCCCAGGAATTTGAGGTTGCTGTGAGCTAGGCTGATGCCAGGGCTCTGGAGGCCAGGTGACAGAGTGAGACTTCATCTCAAAAAAAAAAAAAAAAAAAAAAGTCAAGGATTACCAGATTACCAGCAAACACCAGGGCTAAGTGAGTAAGAGGAAGGCATGAACAGATTCTCTCTGAGGCCTGCAGAAAGAGCACACCCCTGCTGATCCCTTGATTTCAGACATCTAGGCTCCAGAACCATAGGAGAATACATTTCTGTTGTTTTAAGTGACCCAGTTTGAGGTACTTTGTTACAGCGTTCCTAGGAAACCAATATAGGAGCTCCCATCAAAGAGTCCATGAAGAAGCTACTTGTCTGAGATCTCTGGAATGTCATCCTAGATGCTTGCCTTTAGGAAGTTTTATGCTAAATCCTTATGGAATCACACTTTCCTAATTTGAGGACATCAAATAACCTCAGTAGCGCTTGGGTTTTCACATCCGTGAAATATACTACTTACTTCAGGAGAATATCATGGAAGTTCAGTGGAATAATGTTTGTTAAAACATGGGTAACATATCATGCCCTCTCTCAGGGAACCAGAGAGAACCAGGAAAGCTAGACTGAAAGGACTCTTATACCCAAGTTAACTTTGATGAGGCTGCTCTCCAGAGAGGGATGGGAAATCCTGAGAAAACCTGGAGAAGAATTGAGACAGAAGCAGGTCCTCAGTGTTCTCTTGCCTGTATCTGATGAATACCACTTCCCTTGGAAAAACCCTGGAAAGATGAAACCTCCCAATTCCCAATTTTCCTCCTCTTTTGTCTTACTCTCCTGTGACCAAAAGAATTTCCTTCTTCTTCCTGTCTTTCTTACATAAAGTTCCCGTAGACAAGAGGCTTTCAAACTTTCTTTTCTTGTGATTTTTTTATCTCAATCTAGAATAATAAATATATTTTGCATTATGAACCAATACCCACACACACTACACACATACACACATTTTTTTCCTTATAAAGCAATTACTCTTCCCATAGAAAAAGTATTATGATGTATTCTTTTTATTCAGTCCATTCTCTTCCATAATATTTTATTTTCAAAAAGTGTGGTTGAACCATATTAGATTTTTTCCACAACTCCTTAATGTGTCATGTATTAGATTAAATGCAAATGTCTTCTTGACATGCTAAAGTATCACTTTAAGAAAAAAGGCAATTCATCTATCTAAAAAGCCTGAAGAGATCATGAATACATTTACCCTTACTCTTTGCTTTGAGACAATGAATGTCTTGGTTAGGTCTTGGTGAATGGGATACTTGTTAAAGATATATTTTTGAATGACATTCTTTTCTATGTATTTTATATTCCTATCTTTTTCATTCAATATAGGGTGACATCTTTCCATTGCAGTGAGTGATCATTTCCAGCAACATTTTTAATGACGGCATAGAATCCCAGTGTATAGAGGCAATGTAATAATTTAACCATGCTCCCTTTGTTGGGCATTTGTTTTGTTTCAAAAGCTTACATTCTAATGGGAGGAAACATAATAAACAATAAAAAAAACACACAATAAAGGTAATTTAAGATTTTCCTAAGTACTATGAAAATGGATGTGGTAGAGTATGAAAACCTTGGTAATTAGATAGAAAATATCAACAGGAAAGTGATTATTGAGATAGACCTGAATAATAAAAGACCCACCAAATGAAAAGGTGGAGAGAGATCTACAGAAAAAGAAAAGAAAAAAAGCAAGAGTTCTAAGAGCTTACAGAATTGAAGGAACAGAAAGAAGGCTTTCTGAGAAGTAGTTAGGGACCAACTCATGAAGGAATCCATAAGCTATTATAAAGAACAGGCTTTATTCTCAGTGCAAGGAGAAGCCTCTAGACAATGCAGAGAGATAGAAATAGAAAATAAGAGTTATATAGAAATAGAAAGAGGAGAGCAAGGATAAACACACACACACAGTTCAAGGAGAGAAGTGAGATTACAGTCAGCAAGGCTATGATATTAATGGATTTTTTTTTTTGATAATTAGAGATGTGGGTTTTTTTAAAATGTTTTATTTTTATAAGTTTATGGGTTACATGTGTAATTTTGTTACACAGATATATCACATAGTGGTGAAGTGTAAGGGATTTTATGGTATCCATCACCAGAATAATGTACATTGTATCCATTAAGTAATTTCTCATCCTACTCCCATCCACCACCCTTCTAAGTCTCTAATATCCATAATTCCACACCCTACGTCCCTGTGTACATATTATTTAGCTCACATTTTTAAGTGAGAACATATGGTATTTGTTTTTCTGTGTCTGAGTTGTTTCACTTAAGATAATGGCCTGCAGTATCTAATTTGTCAAAGATCAGTTTGCTGTATGTATGTGGCTTTATTTTTTGCTTCTCTATTCTGTTACTTTGATCAATGTGTCTGTTTTTATACCAGTGCCATGCTATTTTGATGACTGTAGCCTTGTAGTATAATTTGAAGTCAGGTAATATGATGCCTCCATCTTTTTTCTTTGTGCTTAGGATTGCTTCGACTCTTTGAGCTCTTCTTTTGTTCCATATACATTTTAGGATTTTTTAAAAATAAATCTGTGAAAAATGATGTTAATATTTCCACAGGGATTGCACTGAGACTGTAGATTGCTCGGAGAAGTACAGTCATTTCAATGATATTAATTTCTGGATCCCTGAGCATGGGATTTTTTTCCATTTGTTTGTGTCATCTACAATAGGAAAAGATTTACACAACAAAAAATGTTGAATGAAACTGCACTAAATGTCATTTCTCATCTATTGTAGTGGAAAAAGTTAAAAATCTGAAAATACTATGATAGTAATACTTGGGGAATAGGCATTGTCACATACTACAAAATAGCTCTACATTTATGGAAAGAAATTAGGCAATTTGGCAATATCACATATGCATTTTCCCTCTTATTTAGCAAGTCTTTTTTATCTGAAATGTATATAAAAAAATACATAAAAAGGCATTTTACAAAGAAACCAAAGATGTAGTAGTATTTGTAACCACAAAATAACGGATATAACCCAAATATACATTAATAGGGACTGACTGAATGAACCATGGTCTAATATTTAGCTAAGGAGATTTCCAAGATAAGTTTTGAAGATGTTACCTGATTTATTCTTGGTGCATATAATAAAATTTTAAAGAAGAGAGGTAAATTGAGAGAAGAATTATTAAACATAAAAAAGGAACAATAACTAATGATTTGGGAAATCTTTAGTCAACCCACGTGGCAAAAAAAAAAAAAATGCTAAAATAAAAGAAATTCACTATTGGGATTGAAATTTCCTCTATTTCTCTAGAGAAAATGCTAGAGATAGAATTTTAAAGCCTTCCCTGAAACCTCAGAACTTTCAAAAGATCTGAGTATTTAATCATACAAAAAGTCTTTTTTAAAAGACTAGAGTGTGTCTCACAGATCCTCTCAATTAAACCAAGTGACCTCTAGAAAACTTGAGGTCAATGTCTCTCAACTACATCAGCAGAAGCAAAAATTGAGAAGGGATTATTTAGGTTAGCTTTCTTGATAAACCTCTTGTATAATGGAGCAAATTCTTGTGATCTATACAGGAGACACAGAAAGCTCTTGAAATTTTTATGCCAGCAGAAACACTGTTAGGTTGAACTAAAAGGGCCCAAGAGTAAAATAGGAAAGAAAGATGTTTGACCTCCAAAACCCTGGTAATAAGGAGGTGGATTAAACTAGTCATCTGTAGAGTTGGGAGTAAGATAGCATAATAAGAAGCCCTCTGCCCCTTTGCCCTCCTTGGACACATTGATTCAACAGCAATACATGGACAAATTTTCTTTGGGAGAAATCCAGAAACTTGTGGAGTGGCTCTAGCACTCCAAGCAAGCAAAAAACTAGTTGGATCAAAGCCTCAGGAAAATTTCAGGATCCCTCTTGCCATAATCATCCTGGTACAATCAGGAGGAAACCTGCAATTCTCAGCTTCTTCCTAGAGAGAAAAGGGAAAAACTAAACTGGATGTCCAATATTCTCACTTTTCTGGGTGCTGCTGAGAGACTGGTTTTTGCCTTCCCTGAACCTGAACACTAACAGGAAAAGACCCCAGATTAGGAGCTACTGAGAACAAAGGCAGCAGTTTGGAGTAGTACACATTCACTCACCACAGTCCATCCTCCTGCCTCGGTGCAGAGCAAGTAGTTGAAAGCCCCCCACATTTATGCATCCAATATTCCAAGTTTTTGAGTAACTACTCAAGGAAATGGCCTTTGTCTCACCTGTCACAGAACACTGAGAGTACCTGACATACTCTAGATGCATTAGGGCTTCTGAGAACAAAGATGAAGGAAGCCTTGTGTAGTACATGGTCACCTGCCAAAGTCCAGCTGAGAGAAGCATTATGGGGAAGACTCCCAGCCTCTGGCTTATCCTAGGGGAGAAAAAAAGAAGATTGAATTGTCTTTCAAATCCTTTTGACTTTTCAGGTGACATCTCAAGGCACTGTTTTTGTTTTCTCATCTATATCAGAGTGTGAACAATATCTGGCATAAGCTAGATATCTGGAGGCCACTGAGGAAAAAAACAAAAAGAGTCTAGGGCATATTGCAGCTCCAGAATACCTGCAGTACAGCAGAGGGACACAGAAGCAGAAAGAGATAACAAAGTTCTGAAAAATAAACAAGAAAATCCCTCTAATTGGGAATTTACCCAGACAAGTCTAGAGAGGATGCATAAACAGTGAAAGTTTGAGAGACACCCAGAATGTGTAGCAGTGCTGAGTGGCAATAATCTTCTCCTGTACACAGCCAGTCAATGAAGAATAGAAGAAGTTGCTCTTTAGTCTTAATGCAGATACCAACATAGAGTCAGGAAAAATGAAGGAATATGGAAACATGGCCAAAGAAAAGAACAATATAAACTTAAAGAAACTGACCCTAATGAAACAGAAGTATATGAATTGCCTGAGAGAGAATGTAAAAACCATCATAAAAATGTTATATGAGCTTAGAAGGAAATATCACATGAAGAAAGTGAAAATTTTAACAAAAAAGTAGAAAATGTAAAAAAGAACCAAACACAAATCTTGCACCTAAAGAATACAATAGCTAAACTGAAAAGTTTACTGCAGTGAGTTCAACAGTAGAGAAAGTCAAACAGAAGAAAGAATGTGAACTTAAAGACAGACCATTTATGATCATTTGGTGAGAGGACCAAATAGAAGAAAGAATGAAGAAAGCTTAATGGACTTATGGGATAATATCAAGCAGCACATTATGGGATATTCAAAAGGAGAATTGAAGGGGGTAGCAGAAAGTTTATTCAGAGAACTAATGACCAAAAACTTCCATAATGTGGGGAAGGAAATGAACATCCAGATCCAGTAAGCCAAGTGGACCCCAAATAAGATGAAACTAAAGAAATCCACAGCTAGACACACTATAACCACATTGTCAAAACTTAAAGACAAAGAGATAATTTTGAAAGCAGCATCAGAAAAGAAACTTATCACATACCTGGGAATTTCACTAAGACTATAAATGGATTTCTCAGCAGGAGTCTTGAAAGATATGAGGGAGTAGAATGATATATTCAAAGTGCAGAAAGAAAAAAAACTACCAACTAAAAATATTATATCTGGAAAAATTTGCTTTCAAAAATGAAAGAAAGAAAAAGACTTTCCTAGACAAAAGGTAAGGGAGTTCATCACCATTAGCCTTGTCTTAGAAAAAAATGATAAAGGAAATTATTCAAATTGAAACAAAAAGACACTAAATAAGAGCATGAAAACATATGGAAGTAGAAAACTCATTGGCAAAGGTAAATATGTAGAAAAATACAGAATACAGTAATTGTGTAATAGTGGTATGTGAATTAATTTTAACTCTAGTATATAAATTAAAAGATAAAAGTATAAAACATAATTATACATATATCCATCAGTAGGTGTATGGATAAAAAGAAAGTGGCATATGCATTCAAAGGTATTTTTTTTCAATGGAATATTATTCATCCATTAAAAAGAAGGAAATCCTGCAATATGTGACAACATGGATGAACTTGGAAGACATTGACACGGATGAACTTGGAAGACGTTATGTCAAATAAAATTAGCCAGTCACAGAGGAACAAATACTGCACGATTCCCCCTTATGTGATGTATCTGAAATAGTCAAACTTACTGAAACAAATAATAGAATGATGGTTGCCAGGGGCTTAGGGCAGGGGTCAATGGAGAGTTGCCTTTCAACAGATATAAAATTTCAGTTATATAAGATGAATAAGTTCTAGTGATATACTGTATAACATTGTGCTTATAGTTAACAATACTATACTGTACACTGGAAGATTTGTTAAAAGGGTAGATCTCATGTTATAAAAAAAATTAAAAATTAAAAAAGATAGTTGATGTTGGTGACTCAGGTTTGGTCTGTGAAGCCTGAGTTTGCCAAACTTTGGTCTAGCCTATTCTGACTAATATAATCTCATAATAAAGTCATGGTAAATACATGGAGGTAAACTTCAAATCATGTATTTTGATCGATCCCCCTGATGTTTTATATCTTGAAATTAAACTAATACTTCAAAGAAGTTTTGAGATTCTTTGTAGTTTTAATTTTACATATGTTTTCTAAATAATATTAGGTCTGTTTTTAAATAAAATAAACACATTTCTACCCCTTGAATTTTAAAAAAAGCAAAAAATCAAAACTAGTCAGCTGCAAAACCTGCTTAACTCTCATGAAAAAGGAAGGATAAGCTGTGAGGCCAGCAAAGAGCCCAGAGGACAGAGTCAAGAACCACAAAGAATTACCTGCAGGAGTATATGGAACTTGCTGGGCTTGATTTTGAAACTGTTTTTGAGTGGCTATTCCATTTTATATTCCATGTCCTCCCTATTTGAACCATAGTGTCTAAAACTGATATTCTATGTCTGCCCCACCACAGACAGTGGTTGGGAAAATATAATGTCTCTTCAGTTTTGCTGATTCACAGATGGAGAAGAATTGTTCCCAGGTGTTATACCCAATGGATTACTTAACTTTATCTGATTCAGATGATGAGATTTCAGGGGGACTATTAAGCTGATAAGATTTGAGACTTGGACTTTGACTTGATGCTGCAATGGGCACTGGAAGGCCACTGCAAGATCAGAGCAGGAAGAAAGAACTTCTCTTCTTTTACCCACATGCTTTGTCCCATGTGGTAGGCAGTGGATTGGTGTGCAGGGATCCTAGTACTATTCATGAAGCACCAACTCTCAGGGATTACAAATCCATGCCTTCTGGCAAGTTTCTCCACCATCATAGCAGCAACCCTATGTCTCCCTTGTGACTGGCACCCTTCAAAATCTTTTGCTTCCACCCAAAACACCACTGTGGTTCACCAGTCAAAGCAGGAGATAATGGTAGTTAGAGGAAGGCTGAAATCTTGGCCCAACTTTGTAACAGTGGGCTCCTAGATGGTGTACAGATATACTCCATATCTATTTATTCCATTTTATGAATATTTATTAGAAAATACATACTTGGTAAAAGGCAAAATCTACACATCGACTTTATGACTTATGTATAAAGTCCATAATAGTAGCAAGGTCTAAGTGAAAGTCTCTGGGCATCTCCTTTCCTTCTAATAAATTAAAAAAGAAACAATGCTACATTCTTGAAGAAATTGAAAATATTTGTGCTGCCATCATATCTTCAGGATTATAAAAATATAGTGGGGTGATATTTATCACATCTTTATTTAACTTTATATTTGGCCTGCACAAAAGTTGAATGGACCTTAGAGAACTGACTTTGGTGACTCTGTTTGTAGCGAATAACCCAAATATAGTATTTTTGCTGGAGCAGATCAACATAGCCCTTGGGACTTGGTTTGCCATTATTGACCTGAGCAATCCTTTTTTCTTCATACCAAAAATTGCAAGGACTACCAAAAGCTTGCCTTTTCTGGCAGCAACAACAGTATGCTCATATCTCTGGGTTATGTCCATTTCCCTGCTGATGCTGGAAGCTCACTAGGGCTCTTAACTACAATATCTACCTGTGACCTCCCTATGGGACTCCAACATAGAAGGTGGGTTCCTAGAGGTGTCATCTTAAGAGGAAACATAACAAATGAAAGAAAATGAGAGCTACCAAGCCAGTTAAAGGATAAGACTGAAAACAGTGTAACTTCTCCCATCTTTTTTAATGTCCAGCCAAATAAGTATTCAAAGGTGCTCTCATTTTCCTGGAGTTCTGTTGCACCACTTTAGGTACCAGTGTATCAGTTAGGTTTCTTATATGCGACCATTGTAACCTGACCTTGGCAACTTAAGCAAAAAAAAAATAATAATAATTTTATTGAAAGGATCTCACAGGAAAACCAGAAAAGGAGAGGCTTATGCTCCTAAAATCAGTAAGAGTAAAGAGAAGCTATACTCATAGCCTAAATTCTTTCTTAACAGAATTACTGCTTTCGCTGGTAAAACCACCATTCCACAGTTTAACTTGCTGATAATAAAAGCACTTGGCATTGAAAGCTCTTGCCCTTAAAAACTTAGACCGGCTGCCTCTGCTATAAAGAATTTTCTATGAGGATCAAGTCTTTGTGTTATTAGTTCAAAACTCATACCCTGAGAGACTTCATAAGCTGGGCCAAACCTAGATAATATTCCTGAATGCAGGAAGAAGAGAGAAGAAATGGGTAAAAATCTGATGCTTTCAGCTTCCATAATTGTGATAGAAATTTGCTTCCAGTCAAGACTCATAAAATGGAGACTTCTCCAAACATAGAAAGAGAACATGGATACTCGGCAGGTCCCCAAATATAAAAATGTCTATTATGCCTATAATTTATTTATTTTAAAAAATATTTTACAGAATTATTGAACAAATTTTATTCATATCTCTAAGGTATAGACTTATTAGTCAAATAACAAAGTGTGAAAAAATCTTTAGACACACTTATTATTAACATGGGTGCAGCTTAATCACTGCATAATATGGTTCCAGTACACCTGTTCTGGTTGCCAAAAAGGGTAATTAAATAAACAATTAATTGAGTGACATAATCTTGAGTGATTTAGGGTGATATATTTTAAAACATTCCATTTTCAGGGATATCAGTGTGTACCAATGTAATTTTTTGTGGGCAGTATAAAATGCTGGTTTGTACTCCTCTTATTTCTTTCTTTTCTTTTTTTTTTGAGACAGGGTCTCATTCTGTTGCCCCAGCTGGAGTGCAGTGGCACGATCACAGCTCATTGAAACCTCAAATCCTGGACTCAAGCAATCCTCTTGCCTCAGCCTCCCAAGTAGCTAGGACTACATGTGCGCACCACCAAACCCTGATAATTTTCCTATTTTTTTGCAGAGAGGCAGTCTTGCTCTTGCTCAGGCTGATCTTGAACTCCTGGCCTCAAGCAATCCTCCCACCTCATCCTCCCAAAGTGCTAGGATTACAGACATGAGTCAACACACCCAGCCTGAAGCATGCTTTTTAGTTTACATTCTATTCTCAATTTATCTTTACCATCTCTGAGATTTTGCTTTATTATTTCAATATTCAAACTCTGAGGTAGAAATATCTGATGGGTCATAATCCTTGCTTTTCATGAAGACTCACTCAAAATAAGAACAGTGTTCAGATGTTGCTTAGCTTTAAAAAATCAATCAACATACACTACAGAATAAAAAATAAAATCAAAACAACTTCCAGATTTATTTCCAACACCTGTGACCTATGTACTCTAGGATGCTAGCTAAATAAAAGATACCACCTGGTAGCTATTAAAGTGATCTTCTAAATCAAGCATGTAAACCATAAAGCATGATGACAAGTAGGACTTTCCTTTAAAAAAAAAAAAAAACATTAATCACCATCAGTGGATTGAATTTTGGGGTTATTTCTCTTTTTGGTTTGGTACATATATATGTATTTCTCTTAAATAAAGTCTAAAGAAAACAAAAACTATGGAAACTAGAGAATCATATATTCTATGTCCTGCTATAATAAAGGTTATTTATTAATATAATAATTAAATTTTTTATAAAATATATTCTTCACATAATTTTATTTTGTATGGTTTATTACAATTTTCTAATCTAATGACTAGCCCATGAAGTTTCCTAGAGTCAAATAATTTTAGATGTAAACTATAACTTCAAGGTGTTAAACACTGAAAAACATTAGTACCATGATTGAAAACTGTGGTGATCTTAAGTATTTTCCATGAGAAAATTACAATGTGAATGGGCAAAATATAAATGTGTAGTTTCCAAAGATGACAATCATCATTTCCTTCCCTCCCCAAATGCACACGCTGTATCTGACCCCAAGAGGTTGAGGATACTTCTCTTCTTGAATGTAGGCTGGCTTTATGAGTTGTTTGAGGATTCAAATGAGATGAAAGGGACGTTGTAAAAATTCTGGGCTTAGCCATTAAGAATATTGGCTGCTTCGATTTCTGCTCTCTTGGAAAATAACCACCATATGAGAAGTCTGATTACTTTAAAGCCACCATTCTATGAGGAAGCATAAGCTAGCCATGTGAAAAGTCCAGATGGACAAAGAAAAATGACTGGCCAACCATAAACTGTATCATCCTTTCTAGTTGAAGCTACCTTTTATGATCCAGGCCAAGGAGGTACCATGTGGAACAGAATAGCTGCACCACTGAGCCTAGCCCAGATTTCAGAATCATGAGAAATAATAGATTATGTTATTTAAAAAAATAAACAACTTTGAGTTGGTTACAGATAACTTACATAGAAATTAATACCTAGAAGTGTGATACTGCCATGACAAATACCAACATATGGTATTGGCTTTGGGACCAGACTGAGGCCTGTGGGGCAGTAAAGAGACTATTTATGAAGATTGAAATGAAAGAAATGACTGGAGCACAGGGAGCTTGTGCTATGCATTGTTGAAATGAATAGTAAGATCACCACATGAGTGACACAGAAGATAAAAAAAATCAACCAATAGAGCTGTGGATCTGGGTAAATATGGTTCTAGGCGGAATTTTGAAACTAAATTTGATTTATTTCAGCTTTCTATGATAATGCATTGCAAAAAAAAAAAAAAAAAAAAGATGAAATAGCACTTCTATTTTCAAAGAGACTTTAGAAGAAACCCTCTTAACCAAGTATTTTCTGGGTTATATTACTAACTCCACCAGACAGCAAGAGATTTTCAAAATAAAAATGGCCTCAGGGCAGATCAATCCAGGGTTTTGCTAGTAAAACATGAACTAAGGGTCAATTTCAAATTGAGGGTTAAGAGTTTTAGGAAAATTTAAGGCAGTACTTAGAATTAGAGCCTCTCAGCTAGACAGAAATACTCTAGCTATCTTTGGGGCATAAATCTTAAGAATATGGTCCCATAGCACCCTGTCTCACAAAATGAACTATAAGGAAAAGTGGGGAGCAGTGTAGGGGGTTGATGATAAGAAATTACTTAATGGGTGCAATATATTATATGTTATTCTGATGACGGATACCCTTAAAACCCTGACTTCACCACTATGCAATCTATCCATGTAACAAAATTACACTTGTGCCCCATAAATTTATACAAATAAAGTATTAAAAAGAAGAAAAAAAAAGAAAATTCATAATGTTTTCAAGATAATTTTATTGCCAAAATCACCATAAGTGTGGACTAAAAGAGAGACAGAAGAAAAGGAAAAAGAGGTCTTTGGGTCCCCAAACTTCTATGAACAGGAAGCTGACTGAGAAAGCTACTCAGTGGCAAACACTAGCCATTTCTTATGGAAAAGAAAAAATAACTCACAGGGTAGTGCTAAAAGCCTGCATCAAGACTCAAGATTCACATAATATCATTCCCAGAGAGCACGCATATCCTCACTAAGGAACATACTTTGTACCTTGTCTCTGTAGCAGGGAAGGCTTGAAAAATATTCCCCACTGAATTTCAGAATTGCTGTGGACTAACAAGTCTTGTGTGTCACTTGTTTTTCCCTTTTGGGTTGTGAGTCATCCCATCCACCATATGACATATTATGTTCCTTTACATGACAAAAAAGGACTTTGAAGATGTGATTAAGTTAAGAATGTTGAGATGGAGAGATTATCCTGGATGTTTCAGGTTGGTTCAATGCAATTACAGGGTCCTTCTAAGAGGGAGACAAGAAGGTCAGAGTGAGAGAGAAGGAAATGTGGTGTGAACCAGAGGTGTGTTCAAAGAGGGAGAGAGATTTGAACGTGTCATACTGCTGGCTTGGAGTTGGAGGAAAGGGCCACTAGCCAATGAATGCAAGTTGCTTCTCAAAGCTGGAAAAGACAAGGGGATACATTTTCTCTTCTAGCCTCCAGAAGGAAAGCAAGCCTGCTAATACTTTGTAGCCTAGCGAAACTGATTTTGGACTTCTGTTCTTCAGAACAGTAAGAAAATAAATTTGTGTTGCTTTAAACCATTAAGTTTGTGCTACTTTGTTACAGCAGAAATTGGAAACTAACAGACCATGTTACTGCTGTACATTGTGTACTTGGAGGAAAGATAACTTGTCTTTTACTTCATAGATCTCTGATTCTGAAGAATTGTACTCAGGTATCTCTGGATCTGACTTAGATGAGGTACTGGACTTCAGGTCTGAACCTGATACCACAATGGGCTGAGTCTTTGGAAGTCTTAGAATGTGCTTAGCATCTACAGTCGAAGTATGTATTTTGCAGGGATCATGAATTGTGTGGCCAGAGGTGGACTTGAGTAATATCCTCTAAAGATGGCTACCAGCAATGCCTTTGCTCCCTGTATGTACCTGATGCTCCTGACATCAAGAGGGAGAATTTATTACCTTTCTCCTTGTATATGGTCTGGCATTGTAGCTTTCTTTGACCAAAAAAAAAAAAAAAAAAAAAAAAAATCAGTAAAACTGAAGCAGCATCAGTTTCAGGTCTATTCTATAAGAGGATGGACAGTTTCTTCTTCCTTTCTCTTGGAAGTAAGCCATCACTAAAAAGCCGTGTGTGAAGACCATCACTGTGTGACATCAGACACATTTAGAGTCTATATGATAAAAGGGAGAAGCCCTGCCTATTCCCAGCTGTTCCACCCAACTCAAATGATAAAGCCATCTTTATCATTTGGATGAAGGCAGGTACTATATGGACAAAAACAAATAAACAACCACCCCCGCCGAAAACCCAGACCAGATACATCCCACCTTAGTTGCCAAATCATGAGAATAACATACACATTATTATTGTTGTTTTAAACTATGAAGTGTGGGTTTGTTTTCTTTTTGTAGCAATACAAACTGAAACAGTTAATATGCAATAGAAAAAAATTTTAATTTTAGTATTGGGTGTCTGTATTTTTCACATTAATAAATCTAAAATTATTGTTTTGCATTGCCCAAATAGGAGAAGCTTTACTAAAATGTAATCTGGTTAAGGTAAAAACTCCTGTTTTAGCAGAAAGTCACACAGTATATTTGCCTCAATAGAGGTTGATTAGATCATATTTGCCATGTTTTGATTGTTGACTCAGATTTTTTTCTACCTTCAACTGCTTTCTCCATTTTCTTTGCCTGAGATTGTATGTCATGATTTTACCACTTAATACCATAAAGCATCATTACCATTATAAAATGAGTAGTACATTAAGAAACAAACTAAATTTTTTAAGACAGAATCAGTCACGCATGAAAATTTTAGGTTCAATAATTTTGACTGTTAATATTCAGATAGGTTTAACTTAATCCAAATCTCTAGATAGATAAATAGATCAATGGAAAGATGGATGGATGGATGGATGGATGGATAGGTGGATGGGTGGTTGGATAGTTAAATAGACAATTAAGTAGATAAGCAGAGCTATAAGGCCTTTTTAACTTGGGATTTTGTCACAAAAAAGACAAAGTGTATTTTGATAATGATTTAAGGTACAGTTTGAAATAAATACTTCTTAAAAATACCCATAGACGATGAATTGAAGATGTTGCAAACTGGATTCTGCTATCAATCTTCAAATCCTATTTTATTTATACTCAACTAGAATGGCCAAAAAAATAGCTCTTGTTTACTTTGTATCTGTATGAGTTTTCTGTTGCTGCTTAACAAATTACCTCAAAACTTAACAACTTAGTATATTTATTATCTCATATACTTTCTGAAGTTCCATTCTCCTAGAGCAGCTTAACGGAGTGATTTAGGCTCAAGGTCTCTCAATGGGGTTGTAGTCAAGTTGTCAGCAAAACCTGTGGTCATCTCAAGGCTTAACTAGGGCGGAAGGATCAGCTTTCAAGCTCACTTGGTTATTAGCAAGCCTCAATTCCCCCAATCTACCATCTAGTATTACTATAATTAACATAAAGAAAGTTATGTTTGAATATATAATAGAAAAAATATAACCATAGAAAAAAGGAACATTCTTCCTGATTAAGAGTTGTCAAACCTCCTAAGTGAAGTACTGCAAGAAAGGAAAAACAAATACCACATGTACTCATTATTAAATTAGAACTAACCTATCAGCACTCACAGCAAAGATGGAAGTAAAACTCAGAGGAAATCAAGCAAGTGGGAGAAGGGAGGGAGGGATGGGTGAAATCATACCTAATGAGCACAGTGTACACTATCTGGGTGATGGGCACAATTATAACTTTGACTCAAGTGATACAAAAGCTATTTATGTAACCAAAACATTTGTACCCCTGTGATATTCTGAAATTAAAAAAAAAAGATACATTCTAAACATTTTAAATGTATATTGTAGATAGGTTAACACAGCATTTTATTTTATATTACAACACATCATCTGTTTTCAAGGATTTTATAGTATGCCATGGACATTGTTTGAGAAGTATTTTGAGGGGAAAGAAGAAAGTCTACACTTTTTGAACAGTAAAAAAGTGTCCAGATTCTCATGGATTTCTAATTTGTAGCACAAAATTATTAACTGCTTATGTTTAAAAAAAACTATTTCATTTAGTTTGTGGGTACCCAACAAGTTCAAATCTATGCTGCATTCCTGAGCTTATATATCTGTCTATACCAAATTCTGTTTGAGATGTAAACCTCTTAGAAGAAAAGAAGCATCTTTTTGGCTTCTGAATATCTTTCCTTGTTCTTTATATTGCCCTTAAGAGAAATGTCAATGTTGGTACAGATGACTGGAGACTATAGTGTTGAGTGATACCATGATGATAGCTTGAAAACTTCAGAAAGTGTTTCAGGAATAATAAGTACCAAGGAGAGTGACAGCAACAGCATTACATATGGTTCACAGCCAACCAAGTCTCCAAATTTTGAATAAATGGTCTGCACTGAAAATATACTGTGCTACAGTTTTTGAAGATAGAATGAATTCCTATATCACTGAAGATGAAGCAGTGTACCCCCAAATAAATGATACTTTAGCAAAATGATCATTTTCAATGATAGCAGGAGGCATTCTTTATTTTTTATTTTTGGCATGGTATTGATCTAAATATGAAAAATGACAATTGTTTTATGGGAAATATACTCATAATTAGAGCTGCATGGAAAATTTTCACATCTGTGAAATTATTTTTGCTAGATATTCATTTTTTGCCAAAGGCTTTTTTGTTAATTTAGTCATACATAAAAATAGTTTTTTTGTAAGAACAACTTTCCACATTCTGTATTCTAAAATTATTATTTATTTTTCCCCAGGAAAAAATATAATAAAGTTGTATGTGTAGTAGAGAAAAAACAAATCAAAATAAAGAATTAGCACAATTAATTCACATTTTATTATTCAAGATTTTTGCACAGTGAGGCAAACTTGGGTCACTTGGGGAGGCTTTTGGCTTTCAGTGAGAGAAAGCTCAATTAAATATGGCTTAAACAATATGCACAATATTAGTTCAAGATTTATAACAAGAAGCCCTAACATGATTCCAGAGTTGTTGAATTTGCCACCTCTGAGAGGTCCTTAGCTTTACTGTCATGATGACAAAAATCATTCATATTGCCCAAGGCATCCTGTCTTTCCACATTAGTGACCAAGGCAGGCAAGAAGAAATGGCATGGGGTAACTTCAAGTAACTGTCTCTTTATCAAGGCAAAAGGTCTCTTTTGCAAGGTGAATAAGGAAGACAGTTAGTTCCTTGGGGGAGGATCACCCCATGGTCCACACCTATCAAGTGAAAGTGCCTAGAGATTAGCTACTTTCTTCAGTATATGTCCAAAGTTAACTTGTTTACTTGGCAGTTACATCTTCTTTATAGAAGAAAATGCAAAAGAAAACGTTTGGCCTTTTTATTTGGTAGAGATTTCCAATAATAAGTAATTATAATATATTTTAATGTATATATTTTATAATATATTTGAAACTGACAATAAGAACACAGGGCCAAAATTTTGTTTCTGGAATTGTAAAGAGCTAAGTTACAGGTGAGAATGTGACGTTGGGAAACTTGCTTTGTTTCATTTGTATTAATAAAAATGTGAATAATAATAGTGTGTGTGTGTGCGCACGCACACGTGCATGTGTGTAGAGGAGACATTCAATAAGATCATGCTTGCAAAATGTCTAGCATATTGTCTCACAGAGGAAGCATTCAATAAATGTAAATTACAGAAAAGCTGCTAATGCTGAAGAAGAAAAAGATAATGATTCAATCTTATTCTCTTGCTCTGAATGAGAAGCCAAATATGTGCCAAATGAACCACATATCCATAACCATATATTAATGTGAGTAAATTGAATGTTTAACATTTAGTTTAATTTGTGTCCTTCTTTCCTTGTCATTTATTGAATATCGAGTGTTCTCTAGGCACAGTGCACAGCTCTTTATTTACCTTATTTTTAAAATCTCTAATTAATACTTGTTTTACTGAAGAAGAAGCAGGTTTTAAAAGGTAAAATAAATCATCCAAATTACAGCCAGATGCAATGGGACATGCATTCAGGCGCGGATTAGCTTTGCTCCTGGCTTTTGCTTTTAACCACTGCAAGATTCTGTTTCTCTTTTACAATGCTTTTATGGTTTTTATTTTTATTTATTTATTACAAAACCCATCCATATTCCTAAGTTCTAAACTACAAATGTTGCCCTTAACGTTTGGAGACACTAGAGTTCTGTTTTTATTTTCACCTTTTTTCTTATACTCTTCATTTTTCACACTCTCTCAGGATAATTTACCTAATATACTTTACTTGTGAAGGGATTTTTTTCTTTTCTTTTTAGATAGGGTCTTTCTCTGTTGCCCGGGCTAAAGTGCTGTGGCATCAGCCTAGCTCACAGCAACCTCAAACTCCTAGGCCCAAGTAATCCTCCTGCCTCAGCCTCCCGAGTAGCTGGGACTATAGATGCATACCACCATGCCCAGTTAATTTTCTATTTTTAGTAGAGATGGGGTCTTGCTCTTGCTCAGGCTGTCCTGAAACTCCTGACCTCAAGCGATCCTCCTCTCTCAGCCTCCCAGAGTGCTAGGATTACAGCGTTGAGCCGCTGAGACTGGCCACGGATTTTATGAGAACAACCACAACCTGTTAACTAGTTTTCTTGTACAAACTTTGGTATTGGAACTAATTTCTTTTTTTTCCTATTAAAATTTATTTTATTTTTTTCTTATTAAAAGTAATGGGGAAATATTTCTGCACAGAGAAAAATAAATATACAAAATTATATATAAATTATTATTTTTTTAAAATTCAGGATATTATAGGGGTACAAACATTTTGGTTACATGAAATTCCTTTGCCTCGCTCAAGCCAGGGCCACAAGCGTGTCCTTCCCCCATACAGTGCATCCCATCTCCATTAGTAAAATAATTTATTAATAGAGAAGAAAATCAGTAAAAATATTAATTTTTTAAATCTATTTTTGTTTGCTTGTTGTTTTTGAGACAGGGTCTTGCTCCGTCACCAAGGCCGGAGTGCAAGGGCAAAATCATAGCTCACTGCAGCCTTGAACACCTGGGCTCAAGCAATCCTCCCACCCAGCTTCCCAGGTAGCTGAGACTACAGGCATGTATCACCATGCCCAGCTAATTCTTTTATTCTCATTTTTTGTAGAGACAGGGTCTTGCTATGTTGCCCAGGCTGGCCTCAAATGCCTGGCCTCAAAGGTTCCTCCTGTCTTGGCTTCCCCAAGTGCTGGGATTACAGACATGAGCCACTGCACCTGCTGATCACCTATTTCAGATTATTGTAGGATAAATATATTTATTGACTAAATAGATAATGAAATTTTCACATAAGTAAGTTGGTATTTGCCTGTCTCATTGTAATCTTGAATTTTGAGTGGATGCAGTAAATGTTCATAGTTCATGATGGACTGAACATATGAAAATTCATATGTTGAATTCCTAATCCCAGTACTTCAGAATGTGGCTGTATTTGAAGAGAGGGTTTTGAAAGAGGTGATCAATTTAAAAGGAGGTCCTTAGGGTAGGCCCTAATCTAATCTGACCGGTATTCTTACAAGAGGAAATCTGGTCACACAGAAAGACAGCAGGAATGTGGGTGCACAAAGAAGAGACCATGTGAAAACACAGTGAGAAGGTGGCCATCTGCAAGCCAAGGAGAGAGACCTCAAGAAACAACAAACTCATAAATACCTTGATTTTGGACTTCTAGCCTCCAGAACTGTGAGAAAATAAATTTCTTTGTTCAAGCCACCCAGATTGTGGTATTTTGTTATGGCAGCCCAAGCTGACTAATAAGCTGTATTCATTTATTCATTCATTCAATGAATATTTACTACGAATGTCCACTGTACTCCAGATATGCTCCTAGTGCCTTGGGATGGAATGTTTGATAAAGTTGAGCATCCTGGCAATCATGAAATGTATGTGGGATGTTGCTACCATGGAGGAAAAGGACAGAGAGTATAAAAAGAGCTGTTGTTGTTGGAGAGAATGATCAAAATCATGATCATGACAATGTATCATGAAAATGAAATTTTCAGGTGAATTTTTGCAAATAATAAATATTTTCTTTCTTGGGAGATCATGAAATTGTATAGACAACAACGTGAACCATGTTAAACTAATATCACTCATTTGTTAATAATTATCTGTAGCACCTAAGTTCTTTAGTACTGGGATGGTTCAATGTTATGCATAGTGTCTAGAAATAGGTAATACCGTTCTCTCCCCCATGCCCTGACCCCTAATTTATGTGTATTTTCTGATCTATGTAGAAGCTGAAGTGCCTAATAGGAGAATGATACGTTTAGTTGTATTAGGTAAATAGATTGGGATATGAGAATGGAGGTGGATAGTGGGATTTTGAGCTATAAGAGAAAATTCCACCTAGGAACTTGTGAAGTAGGGCATGACGAGACAGCTTCGGCAACAGGGCCCGAGGTGCCTGGTACTTTGTGGCAGCTTTGACCCAGATGTTCTAGGAGCAGGTATATGCTGTGTCAATAAAGAGCTGTGTGAAATGCTGAAAGAGTTGTGTCTCTAAAGTCTATTAATTCAAAGAGCAGAATAAAAATAAGAAAGACATTTCACTGTTTTCTTCAGAGATTGAAGACAACACCTTCGGGGGCAGTGCAGCAGCAGCAGGAGTGTCTTAAGTCTGGATCATGCTGAGTACTTACCTAAGTTGGAAACGGGTTGGAGGAATGGACTAAGAAGTGCGTGGAGAGCAACTCTGCATGGAGCTAGCCTTGGTGCTGATGATTCATAGGTTCATTGGGCATATAATCTGATGTTCTTCAGATTCTGTTAATAGATGGAGAGAACCCCTTGGAAGAAGGCTGAAGTTCTGCAGTTATAAAGGTACAAAATGTGGGACGAATGGCTAACCTGCCTTACTTTTTCACAGGTGGATGAGGTCTTGGGATCAATGTTGATGGCACTGAGACATATCCCCCAAACCTAGAGTGAGATGATCAAATTGCCTACTGAGTGTCCTTATTGGAAATGTTTGTTGTTTGTGAAGCTTGAAACCAAAACATAATTTTTATGTTCTGAGTTTTATTCTGTGATTTAGAGATTCTTAAATTTTGCTTTAAACATGATTTTGTGTGAGTCCATGCATCACAGCTATTATTTGTCATATCCAAGATTTTATAATTCAGAACAAAAAATTAGTTTTTATACTTTAATTAAATTACATAATTTTCAAATTTAGACTTTTTAGAGAATTGTAAAAAAAATTTCCAAGAATAAAGACAATTCTATTCTTAGTTGTTTTACTGAATTTCTGAATAATTTAATTTTGCTCAAATTTTCCCCAATTGTAGAAACAAAAACAAAAACAAACAAAGAACAGTGGTGAATAAGGTAAGGTGAAAATTCCTTTAAAGATCAAGTTCAGTAATGTGAAATCTATATAGTAGAGCAGTATTTTATGAATATAAATTGTACATTTTATTATATGATTTGCCAGAATTTATACCTTGTACTTTTTTTTTTTTTTTTTTTAGTTATCCATTTTGATTTAGGTAGATTTTTTTCTGAATGCAATTTCTTTTTTTTTTTTTTTTTTGTTGAGACAGAGTCTCACTTTGTTGCCCAGGCTAGAGTGAGTGCCGTGGCGTCAGCTTAGCTCACAGCAACCTCAGACTCCTCGGCTTAAGCGATCCTACTGCCTCAGCCTCCCGAGTAGCTGGGACTACAGGCATGCGCCACTATGCCCGGCTAATTTTTTCTATATAGATTTTTAGTTGTCCACATAATGTCCCTCTATTTTTAGTAGAGACGGGGTCTCACTCAGGCTGGTCTCGAACTCCTGACCTTGAGCAATCCACCCGCCTCGGCCTCCCAGAGTGCGAGGATTACAGGCGTGAGCCACCGCGCCCGGCCAGAATGCAATTTCTTGCTCTCTTCCTATATAGTTTGTCTTTTTCATTTTTAAATCTTTCATATAGTCTAAATTGAAAAACTAAAGAGAGTTCATGTTTACATTACCATTTGCTGTCTTTAACTGAAGCTCTCAAGTCACCCTAGGTTTATGAGACTATTGTGCTGCCAAGTGTTTAATTCCAACTACAACATGTTTCCAGACAATTTTAGAAAGGAGATTAAATAGGTCAGATACCTTTCACCTCTCCTGCCAATTGAAATAAACACAAAAGTCACGTTTTTAATTTTTTGATCTGCCCTATTTGTCTAACAAATCATATAAATTTAAAGCCAATTTTTTCCCATTTGGTCTTTATTTTATGAAACCCCAAATCTCTACTAACAGCTATCTCTATACCTACTCAAAACATATCTAGTTACAAATAGAACAAGCTTTGTGATGTTAAAATGTTTAAAATAATAGTTTGAGGTCGCTCATTTAGGAGTATTACATTAATGGTGGATAGTGAAGTAATGTAAACAAAACGATGGTCTCACATTTAACTATGCAAATTAAGAAATTGACATGTATATACTAGTTAGTAGACATCAATAGCTATGGCAGACATTAGCCTTCTCATTGCTAATAAATTAAAACAACATATAATTAAATATTATTTTGGGAAATTTTTCATAAAGACTATATAGTGCTGTCGTTAAAATTATATATTAAATTTGGTCTGTCATGGTTTAAATTGTTACAGTTATTCATTGATTATGCATTTTAGAATATTCTCAGAACTTAACTAGGGAAGTAAGATTGTGCTTCCCTCTGTCTCTGGTAGTAAATATATGCATATGGACAGATAGCTTACTATTTATCAAGAGCTGGGAGCAGTGGATTGTCAAACTTTTATTTCCTTGAAAAAACTGCAGATTCCCTGCCCCCCCACTTGTTAAAACTCTGATTCATGAGACCTAAGATAGATGATAACATAACACAGCATATACTTGTGTGTGTGTGTGTGTGTTTTGGTGGTGGTGTGCTAATGAAGATGGTTGGGAGGACAGAGAAGAAGAAGAATACATCTATATAAAGAAATACAGAAATTGTAGTTTTAAAAGCTTCCTTTGCTTAAAAAAATAAAAAGCTCATTTTGTTCTCCACCATTAGGCTTTTTCAATACTGAAAGGAGAGAGTCACTTTGGTTAATGAAAGAAGGTTGTGCTTTGTTAATCTTTCTAATGTGGAAGTAAACATTAGTGTTTCCATGAGTACTCAATATAAGCTACCATCTAAACACAGCAGTCATGAAAGGAGTGGAAGTGTATCAGTTGTTCTTTTAGAGATTTGATTGCACTCAATTGGTGGGAAGTCCAAGATACGAAGTAACCACAGAGTGTAGGAAATGAAGCATCACCATGGCTTGGCTCTGCCACTTCCGCAGGGAAGAGTGGAGCTTAGACTCCACAGAGAAGACTTCGGCTAGCTGTTGCCTTCTGTCTCTTTAAATTCCACTACTAAAAATTGTAAATATTGAGTCAGTCACAACATTTTATTGTGGCATATAAATTAACTCATAATATAGCCTTCAGGAACATGAAATCTTTTTCCCTGAATAAACCACAGAATTGATTTTCCTAGTGTCTTTTAAATTTAATAATCAATCACATAACAAAAAACTGAAGATTACTAAAGACATAGAAAAACAATTATCCAATGAAAATCACTTTTGCTTAATATTTTTGGCAAATTATGTTTTCCTTAAAAATATTTAGAAGTTTACTATTCATGAAGTGGAATTGAAAGTTTACATTTTACCATGAAAATGCCAGAAAATAAGTGTAGTAAAAAAATAGATCATAAATCCCAATTGAGGTTATTGTTCCTATAGATATTTGGACAGACAATAAAATGTAGACTCTCTGTAAAGAAGGGTAATATAGTTGGTCTACTACTTCAATAGGTCATTTTCTTGTCTTTAAGAAAAATGGCCTCTTGATAATTTGTCCCTGGAATAAGATATTTAGACATTTAGGAACGGTCTTTCCTGTATATGCATTGTGTTAGAACAACAGGATAAGTGTCAGATTGTATTCCATAGGGAGTTCTCAGCTGCCCTGCAAAGATTTCTATCAATGAACTTGATTTTGACAAGTAAAATCATTGATGTATAAATAAGAGAAATAGAAATAAATTACCTTTTAGAATTAGGATATTTGAATAAGGTCATAGGATAGCAAAAGTGCACAGGCATAACATTTTAATGCCCTCTTGTTTTTCTTTTTAGCTTAAGGAAAGCAGATTTCAATTTGATGGATCATATATATGAGCACAAATAAATAAATTAATAACTATCTTTGGTTACCAAAAAATGTCTACCAATTAAAAGCTATTGAGACTATTACCTTTTTAAATATGTTTTCAATTTTATCCTGTTTTATATCGGTAGTTTCAAATTTTACTCCTTTTTTTGTTAGCCACTTGCTACATCACTTTTTATTAGTATTTATTTAAATGTTTCTTTCTTTATTTTTTTATTGCTTTTGAATCACATTTAAAGACTTCTGGATTTTTATGAGACAATGGAATTTACAAATACATAGTTCTATGCATCTTAATCAGGTACCAACTCATACAAGATGCTTATACAAGGAACTTTAGATATGTAATGCAAAATAAACTTTAATAAGGATGGCTTTGAGAGATACATTTATTTATTCTTCATCTGATGAACTAGGAGACACTAAGCAAAGAGAGATAAAGAGCAATAAAGCCTGGTTTCAAACTAAACCAAAGTTTATGCACAAGACTGTGTTTTCAAATCTGAGCTCTACTGTTTGTTCACTTGCCGTGAAATTCTGGTCAGGTAACTACACTAACATGGAATATACATTGCCTCCTAAAGAGAAATTACAAATGACAGTCTTTATAATGTCTCTTCATGCTTATCTAGATATTCAAAATTGATAAACTTTCAGGGAATCTATCACTATTTTTTAGTACGTTGAATGATGAAATGCATATAGTATTAACTATACAGGTGAAATGTCTTCTATATCAGACTTCAGAAAGCATGAAATCACTTTCATCTTCAACCATCAAATCAGTTTCAAAATTTATCTAAATATCACTAAGTTGGAGGCATGAAAAAAATTGATTGAGGTGCACTACTGAAAAGCAGCATGTTCATTTTTATGTCTGTCTTACTAAATTAATATTTCCCCAGTGTTATGTAAACACAACCTCATTATGTGGAAATGGGAGGATGGTGATGTTCTCAGGGATAGTTATAGAGTCTTTTCAACATATTTTGTAAGACACTATGGTATTCTATTTTTATAAGTTTTTAAATAAAAATCTCAAAATCTGCAAAAAGGAAGGGAGTTAACGTTAAATATCATTAAATCGAGAAAATCAAAGCTGTCCCCTCCTAATATGTCCCCATAGTATGAAGATAAGTTAGCTTTATTTTCAAGACATTCGTTTAATGTACAGGAAAAGGAACATTTGGGCACAAAAGTAAAAGCAACATTATAAGATTTATAAGGCCAGATAAAGATAAAGGGTCCATGTGGAGAATGTTCTTTGATAGCAGTATCTCTCTTATGCCAGTATATTTAATCCCTAGTACAGAGATTTAATAATATGGATTGTTTCTGTAGACTTATTTTATAGGTTTTCTATATTTGTATCCCTTTGATTCATTGTGACACTGCGTCTGGGAAACCTTTATTAACCTATATTAAAAAAATTCTGATTATGTCACTTTCAATTTTGAAATCATTCATTTGCTCATATTGCCCTCAGAGCAAAATCTACATTCCTTAATGAGGCTTAAAGAGCCCTTCAGGATCTGGCTGCTGGCTTGCCTCATCAATCCAGTCTCTTACTGTTCTGCACCTTGCATTCATTTATTTAATCAATTAACATCAATTTTTTGATTGCCTACTTTGTGGCACTAACTGACCTAAACTGTGAGGATACAAAGATAGCTACGATATATTATATTATCCTTACTCTCTTGAAACTTAAGAGTAAAGAGGAGGGAAATGTTCATTTACCTGTTAACACATATTTATTGACATTCTGCTATATGTTCTAGGCAGTGATTAGTAAGATTCATATTAGATTCATATTATATAAACAGTGAAAGATTATATTATGATATGGAGATACAAAATTTTAATAAATAGATGATAAACAAGTACAGTAGTAGCCCCTTATCTTTGGTTTGACTTTTTGCTGTTTCATTTACCAGTGGTCAACCATGAGCTGAGAATATTACATACAATAAAATATTCTGAAAGAGAATGAATTCATATAACTTTTTGTTTGTTTGTTTGTTTTTCAGCTCATTAAGGGGGTACAAAAGATCAGGCTATATACATTGCCCATGCCTCCCCATCCCCCCGAGTCTGAGCTTTAGTTGTGTCCATTCCCTAGACAGTGCACATCACTCTCATCATGTAGGTGTGCACTCCTCCCCTCCCCCCACCCCATCCCCCCAGTCAGAACTTCAATCGTGTCCATTCCCCAGGCAGTGCGCATCGCACTCATCAAGTAGGTATACACCCATCCCTTATTACAGCATATTTTTATAGTTTTTCTATTTTATTATTAGTTATTAGGAATCTCTCCCTGTTCTGGCTGTGGGGGCCAGCGCCTACAGCCCCAGCTACTTGAGAGATGAAGTAGGAGGATCACTTGAACCAGGAGTTCAAGACCAGCCTAGACAATAGAATGAAACCCCCTCTCTAAAAACAAAATCGCTTACCTTGCCTAATTTATAAATTAAACTTTATCATGGGTATGGATGTATAGGCAAAGCATAGTATATTTAGTGTTTGTACTATCCACTGTTTCATGCATGCACTGGGAGTCTTGGAACTTATCTCCCTGGAGATAACGGGAGACTACTGTAAATGCAAAAAAAAGGGGGGGGGATTATAAATTGTTATATTTACTAATACTAGGATCCTATAGGTTGTCATGGTTCTGAATAAGGGAGATGTGATCACTTAAATACGCCTTCGAGGAGATAATATTTGAGCTGGGGTAAAGGATAAGATTGCTACAATTGTGGCAGAACCCAGTGGGCAAAGGCTGAGTCAGGAAAGAGCTTAGAGAGTTGGAGGATCTGAACAAAGACCTGAGCAACTTGGGAATAGTGAACATCTAAAGGATGCTGAAAAAGTAAAAAGCAGGTAAATAATGCAGAGTTTTAAGGGCCATGGTAATGAGCTTGTACTCCATATTCTAAATATTTTGATTTCCCAGTAGGTGCCATGTTTTCCATCATTTTGCTCCTTTCTGTGTGCTTTTCTTTCCTAGTCATCCCTGCCCTGTGATACTTCTTCCTCAAAACCTCCCTCATTTTTCCTTTATAACTAATTTTATGCTCCTCCTTTGTATTCTAGTAACCTCGCTTTTTTGTTTTTGCCTCAGTTGTGGCATTCATCATACTGTATTGTAAAGCACATACTTGTCTGAATCCAAAGCTGTAGTTTCCTTGGGCAGGTGCTATTTCATTTTAACCTTTCTATCTCCAGCACCCAGCACAATGGCTGGCACGTGGCAAATGCCTGGCAAATATTTGTAAAACAAATATGTTCATTTCCCAGTGTCAGCTCTGCCTCAATGCCTTTCATTTAATGTTAAGCTTGTTCAGCTCCTGAAATGTCAATCATCCCCATGGCCAAGCAGCAGCGTTAGACATGGTGATTGCTCTCCTAAGTGCCTTCACTTCCAGCTGGGATCCTGGACCTGGCACTGAAGCCAAGCTACAAGTGACCTAATTAGTCCTTTGGTTATTTCCAAAAAATTGGGAATAATCATGAACTGGCATGGCCAAAAACTGGGACATGCAGAGTTTTATAAAAGCTGAAATGTTTAGGGTGCCAGATGCAAGTCTTGTAGACAGTATCAGTAGTTTCCAAAACAAAGTAGTTTGCATTTTAATTGTTTTCTGGAGCTTTTATCAACAAAATATGTTCATTGACTAATCAGATCTTTGTACCAGATTAGAAATTAGCAGTGCGTTGGCCACAGAAATAAGATACAGAATCTCTCTTTTTGGCCCTGCTATAAAAGAATTTCTGACAGCAGAATTCAGCCAGATGCTGTGTATCTTTCTGGAGTGTAATTTTGGGGCTAACTAACAGTAAGCTGCCTTCAGATCTCATGCTTCTAATCAGTGTCAGGGAGTGGATGCTAAGAAGGCAACTCTCCCATAGGAATCAGTAGTTAATGCATCTTTGACAGGTTTTAATGCTTTTTTTTTTAAAGGCTCATCTCTTGTTTCATAGTCACAGTTTGTTGGTGAGTCTGATGGCTGATGTCAAAGATAAGTGTAAGTAATACCTTGTTGATATCTTAGTTACTCAGAGGAAAGCCAGGGACGAGATATTCTTTAAACAAGACAACATTCATGGAGTAGCTGATGAGTTTAAAGTTTCACACCATGTATTTAAGATGATGGCAACTGTTACTAAGGTTTTGTTTTTATTTCAATAGATTTAGGTGTACAAGTGGGTTTTGGTTACATAGATGAATTGTATAGTAGTGAAGTCTGGGCTTTTAGTGTACCTGCCACCCAAATACTATACACTGTACCCAATAGGCAAGTTTTCATCCCTTACTTCCCTCCCATACTCCCTCTTCTGAGTCTTCAGTGTCCATTATACCACTTCGAACACTCTTGTAGGTAGCTACAAGATATCTTGTAAGATATCTTTTGGGGGCTTCCATGTCATTCTAAAGCACTGAAGTGGCAATTGAAACTCGAAATATTTACTTACTTGGATGGAACACAGAAATCTGTGTACAAATACACAATTGAATAAAGTCTATACATCTACATTTCTGGATTCTATAATATGTGGTTCTGGCAATAAGTAATAGTGTCTGGTTTTGAGGCCAACAGCACTGAGATATAGCTTGAGAATCCAAATAAACAAAAACACTACTGAGCAACATTAGAATCTAAATGGTTAAAGACCACATGTGCTGATTTTTGAGAAATAGCTGAGGTTTGAAAGACAGGTATGTTTTGTTTGATTACTTGTATAAAAGTGGGAAACTAATAGTGATATCCAATGGTGGGAACTTTTTGTCTTTTGAACATTAGAGAAGTAAAGCCTTGCATCAGGCCTGTTTATATAGATGCACACACTGACATCACAGAATTGATTAATAACAGATGAACAGGGTGAAAAAGGAGCCTAGAAAATTAAATGCAAATATCTAGGGTAATCCAGCTTTAAAGTTACTCGTTTTTAACTTTTGCATTTCTTAAATTAGTTTTTTCTCTTTCACAGTTTAAACTTTCCAATAGAGTCCTACAGATTCATTTTGCTTCAGTGGAAATGCCAGTCTTTCTATAAAGCCATATTCTGATTATAATATAGGTAGGTTTTTACTTTGTGCATAAATTTGTTATACATATTAACTGATCATTTAAATATTTAGTATTGATTGTAAAGATTAAAGTTTAAATGTAGTCATCTAAACTGGTCTGGGAATCACTTTGGTCAGAAGATGGCTGCATATTTTAGATGAATATTCCCACTTCTTTTCTTTACTATAGCACATGACTGCTCTCTAAAAAAAAATTTTCCCCCTTCCCTTTCATTTCTAAGTATGCTCTTTTATAGGAGCATATCCAGGGCTTTGGGAGGCTTGAGGTTCATATGTTTTTACGGCCCCCCAAAGAAAAAAATAAATTATATTATTTTATATTATTATTATTATATTGTAATGTAAATTAATTATATAGCATTACAAATAAAAAAGGAAGACAGTGAATATTTTTTAGAAATAAAAATAAATTATACAAATTACAGGTTTTTAAAAGTTGAAAACAATCACTTATCACACAATCTTGAGAAACATTATTTTTATTTAACTTATATTATATTAATATCACTCTGATATTATGAGCTGCCATATTTCTCTGATATCTTTTAATCTGAAACCATTACCCAGTCTATCTCTATCTTCCATGACCTTAACATTTTGAAGAGTCCAGGTCAATTGTTTTATAGAGCCTCAACCTTGCTTGTCTGAAATTTCTTTGAAACTATTAAATTCCTTCCTGATTGGTGTCTTTCTTGAAGTTTCCTACTTTGTAAATGTCTTTGTTTTATTGACCTAGTTTGTACATGTCTTTGTTTTATTCCACAGGTTGCGAATATTTTAGTGCTACATTTGCAACCTGGAATGAGAGAACACAAGCAGAGTATCTAGCATGGAACTTGGCCTGTAGGTATTAATATATAGCAGTTCCCTCCATTTCCATCATCCTCCTTCTTTGTGTTTCTAAGTGTCCTTCAGAGTTAAAATATTTTTTTCAACTTGGCTACTTCCTGCATCACTCCAGGGAAATTATTGTTACTGAAATAAGTTTTCTGATGCCTTTTGAAAGTCTAGGTTCAAAAATACTGTTTTCATTCTTGAACTGTATCAGCTGAAAGACTTCACTGTGTTCTCAGACCTGTGCTCCTAGGAAGATGCATACTGCCAGTATCCTGAGACATCTTGCCTGGTTTTGTCATTTCTCCCATGCCATTCTCTCTTTGACTGCATTCTCCTTCCCCCATTTTCTTGTAACTGGCTTTATAATACTTTCAATTATTATTAATTATCCTTATAAACTTGTGATGTGTCTCCCATCATTTAATTAAATATGCATAAATAGAGATTTTAGTCTTCTCTCAACTCATTTTTTCTCTATTTTTTTCTGATCTTTTAAATAGTAGGTACAGTCTATGCATCATTTTGGCCAGAATTTTGAGAATCTCATTTTATTTTTCCTTTATATTCCCTGTGTTGATGTATTTCTTGTGAATTCTCTGGTATCAACAATTCTCTCACTTTCTCCTTGACCTAAACTCCCATCCAAATAGTTATACTCATAGCTACAATGCTGCTAAATTCCAATGTGGAGACGTTTTTCCTCAACCTATTTCATGTGTTTCAGACCATGTGAATTTGTCAACATCTGTTTTCAGTGCATACTGAGAACTTTTGGTTGAATACATATTTTATAAAGGGGCAAATAGACTTTCCAGGGACAGTAATTACTTGAATAATATATACCAAAGATTTGTTGGATTAGTGTTATACTTGCTACCCATCTATTCCTCTACTCTGAACATGCATGAGCATACTTTTAACTTTCTCTGAATGGACCTACTCACATATCAAAGACCTAGTTATTTATATCTATCTTGTTCCAAGAAGATGCAAAGGAAATTTACAAGTTGCAAGAATATAGAAAATATCTAACAACATACATTAGAAATTGGTGATACAGGAAAAACTATGTAAAAACAAAGGCAGAAACATCAAATGAAGTAGATACAAAAATATAAAATGAAGCAAATACAAAAAAATAAATAAAGCATACCAACTCATAATCTAAATATAATGTTCTTAGTGATCACCATTATTTCTGTTTATGGCAATTTAAATGGTCTTTAGATTTCTCTTTGGAGGAATACTCTCAGTATATTTTATTTATTCATATTTCAAGTGTGACATGTAGGACAAATGCAGGCTGGCTGCTTTTGCCTTTCAGGTGATCCACACAGGTATTTCCCTGTTGACCATGTGAGTGAAGGAGGACAAACTCACTGAGAGGGAATTTCTGCAATGCATGTCCCATTCCTCTGGCATAGAGTAAGTAATTAATCTATATGTAGTAAGACGATATGCCAAAATGGTAGAGCATGTGCTTTCTTTCCCTATATAGTTGGAGATACCTACATCATCTATAGGTGAACAAGATTGTTACGGAAGAAATGCAAAGATTAAGATCCAGCAAATAGTCTGTTTCAGAAAATAGCCTCTGAAAGCCACATCAGGACAATCATTCTGAATGTCAAAGCTTTTGATTTAAAAAAAAATGTATTTAATCAGAAGAAAACAAAAGTCCTTGAAAAAAAGAAGTCAAGTTCTTTGATTGGAAATAAATACAGAATAATATCAAGACCACACTGGGCCCAGGGAGAGAGAGTAGGCGACCGTTGTCTACCTGGGAGGTGGCAAGGAGAACTGCATGGTCAGTAAGGCTGGCAATGAAGGGACGGAATAGAAGGGACCATGTGGATCGACAGTCAGCCCTGAGACAGTTCTCTAAGCTCTTTTTTTCATTATCACTGAGTTGAGCAGAAGATGAAACACCTGTAGATCTACAGATGTCTCCTGCCGTAAAAGCTAGTACTGCATTTTATTTTTGGTTTGAGAGATGATTATTTAGTTTTGTATTTTAGGTCTCACTCAGTGTTCAATCCAAGACTGTTCTATAATGTCGAGGTCAATTATTTTCTCATCTTCTCATTGAGGAACTGTAAAATTTCTTTCCATTTTTACAAGATACACTTTCCTCCTTGATCAATTATTGTTTTGATTTCTTGAAAATATATCTTGTAGTTTTGGGACTGCTAACGTACTAATTTTCACCTGTTGAGGCCAAAGTTTGCTGTGCCCTCACAGAAAACCTAACGGTTTATTCCTGGGGAATTAAACTTGTTTACATATTTTATGACTACCTTTATTTTTTCCATTCAGTTCCCTTGTGATTTTTCTTACTGGGGAGAGGATTCTAATATAAGTTCTATTGGTCCATAATTCCCAGTATAGACACAAACATTTTTTTTTTTTTTAGTTCAGCACAAAGTTATACAACCTCCAGTGTTTCTGGTGGATTGTTTTTACTATTAATTATTTTCAGTGGGAGGTTGGTACTTTAGAACCTTCAGAACTCTCAGATGAATGCCACCCTGTTCCAGAGATTTATTATAATTTTGTTCCCAACTTGTCATTCTAGCATTTCTATTTTTGACAACTTAGGCCTCATTTCTCTTATCTATAAAGAATAAAGAAACCTACGGATGTTTTTTACTACTGTGAGAAAATTGTATTGAATTTTTTTCTATGAGGATTTTTAAAGAAAAATAATATGTGATAATACAGTTACTAAAATGGTTAAGCAGAATAGTTATTTTTTGCATTACAATAAATGCTTTACATGAATAGAACACTTTGTAGCACAGTATTATCTGTTTCAACAAACACGCAAATCAGTTCATCTAGTGGTAGTATGGTATGGCCCCATTTTACAGATGAGGAGTTTTTGATTCATTGTAAGACTGAAACAAATAGGTATTTTCATTCCAAAATAGCTACATGAGGTTTATTTATTAAGAGCATATTCCCTGGGTTTACAAGACAGAGCCAATAAAAAAATAAATAAGTAAAGAAGCAAACCAAATTGGAAGTAAGAAGCTGTTTGGCATTATGGGAAAAACATAAAGCTTAGATGGAGGTGTATGGACCGCTAAGGATAGAGGATAAGGTTGCAATTTTGTATCATGTAATCAGGGAGACATTATTATAGTGATGAAGAAAAACCTGAAGGAAGTGAGAGAGGGAGTTATGTGGATAGCTGTCAGCCGCAGAGAAGAGCAAACTCAAAGGCCCTCAGATGGCAGCTCTCCTAGTAGGTCTGATGAACATAAAGAACAGGAAAAGCAAAGCAGAAAATAATAAGAGATGAAATCAGAGTCAAAAAGATAGATGACACAGTTAGATCCAAAAGGTTAGATAATACAGAATCCTAAAAACTATTAGAAGGACTTTCAGGAGAATATCTTCCACTAACCTTCCTTCTGGGGAAGATGGGAAATGTAGTTATCTTTTATGCCTAGGAAAAACAAACTCAGGTGGAGTTTATTTCTGCCACAAGTGAAAAAGCACATTTTGGAATTGGGGTGAGGGTGCGAGTATATGGGGGAATGGAATTGAGGTGAATTATCTGGTATGGGTAGGCCTCCAGATAAGGTGTTTCAAGTTCATTCTTGAACTACACGCATTTCTCCAAAATCTATCATTGAGTGATAAATATATTAGCTTTTAGGAATATTTATTTCTCATCAGTTTTCTATGATTTATGATATTTTAATACATTAACTATGCAAACAATAACTTAATCCTTCTTTCAGTAAACATTTTGGTTGTTTCTAGGTTTTGCTAAGACAATCCAGTCTCCTATGAGCATTTATTTTAATTTCTTCTTCTATATATATGCAACAGTTTCTCAAGGGTTTATTCTAGGAATTGAATTATGGTGTCATAGGATATGCACATCTTTCACTTTTGCCAGATAATGTCAAATGATTTTCCAAAGTTATTTTAACAAATTACATTCTATCAGCATTTCTTCCACATCCTCACAAACACTTAGTATTATCAGACTTTTTATATCTTCTATTTGGTGGGTTTAAAATTGTGTTACATTGTGGTTGTGAAAAGCAGTTTATGATGGCTAATTTGGTTGACTATCTTTTCATGTTTCTATTGGACAAATGCATTTTCTCTTCTGTGAAATGCCTATTTTTTTCTTCATCTTCTATTGAAGTAAATATTTGTCTTTAATATGGTAAAATTCTTTGTAGTCTCTGGGAACAAATGTTTGTCAGCTTTTATTGTTAAAATATTTTCTTTCAATTTGCATATTGTTTTTATGGTGCCTTTTGATTTACAGATGTCATAATTTCCTATCTTACGTTTCCTTTTTTTTTTAAAGTTTTAAATTTTGCTTTTCCCACTTATATACGTAGTCTTCTTGGAAATTACTTATATAGATATGAGATAGAAATACCACTTAATTTTTTAAAATAATGTCAACAAATTTTTCTACCACAATTTTTTTCAACAGTCCATAAATTTCCTCCTGATTGGTAACGACAGTTCTGTCATTTGGCACATAGGTATAAGTGTGGGTACTTTAGGCTGTTCCATTTATCTATTCATTACTTAGTCTTAGTATATACATGTATCAAGTCTCCTTATATATGCTCTACAAATGGTAAAGCAATTTCATACTCATTTGTTTGGGGGGAGTATTGGACCTAGGTCTTTCATGTAAATTTTAGAGTTGTTGACAAAAACCAAAAACAAAACAAATGGTATAGTGATGACTGGAGTTGCTTTGATTTCATATATCAATTTAGGGAGACTTGATATTAGAAATATTGAGCCTTCCTAGTCTTGTCATGATTTCCAATTCATTTAGATATTCTTTAATGTCTTATAATAAGTGTTTATAATTTTAGCTTTAGTCCTAGATATTTTAATTGTGTTTCATAATTATTCATAGTTATCCTATTTTTATTAATATTACAAATGCTATTTTAATGTTTAATTTCTGATAATTTGTATGAATATTCAATTTATTTTTGCATAGTGATTTAAATCTTGCTCTTGATTTAGAAAATTTGCTCATTTCTTTTATTAATTTCACCTAATATTTCCTGTTGGTTCTGAGGCCCACACCTTTCTTCTATTCCATCCCTGTACTGCTGGAGCTAGATGCTTAAAAACTACACATCCCAGAATTCCTTGAGAACTGGGTTGTGATTAGGTTCTGCCAAAGCTCAACATTCTCAGGAGATTAGAGAGGAGGAGGAAGGAGTAAGGTAGAAGCCTTTGGGCCCATGGCTTCCATAGGCAACTGTTGGCTTTCACAGTGCCAGCCACCACAGAAGTGGCTTTAGGCAACTGATTATAGCAGTGGTAGTGCTGATGTGGGAAACAAATGTTGGCATCTGCGGTGATTAGGTCATAGCTGGGGACAAAGGCATGTGGGCTCAGAAGAGCACAGATTTGGGGGGCTGGTAACCAGCAAAGGGCTAAGGTCTTCTGCAGCACTGCCTGCCACTGGGCTGATCACCTGGTATCCTTGTAGTCCCTGATCTCGTCCCCTTTCTTTTCTAATTTCTCCAGAACACTGCTTATCCCCTCTTTGTTCTTCTAGTCCGTCCAGCAGTTTTATGACCTAATTACCAGCATTAAATCCCTCTCTGATCATTTTTCCTTTCCTGATTGTACCTTGAATTGTATATTAATTATACTTATTAGCCTATAGATTTGGGGGGTTTTCTATTTAGAGTATCTTGGAACATGCTTATTATGAAATAGTTTTCCTTCCTTTTAAATTCTTGCATGTTATTTCTTTATCCTGTTCTATTACACTGACTTTACCATCCTGTAAAAGCTGGAATAAAATTGCTCACAGTGGGCATAGTCTGGATTTATAATTTAATCTTTGTTTTAAATGGAATAAATGATTTTAATGTATTTCACTGTGAGTTTTGGGTAAATATTCTTGATCATATTTTGAAAGTTTTCTTTTCTTCCTTGTGTTGAGGGATTTAACATGAAAAATTATAGACTTTTAGCTCATATTTTTCTCCCTGCATTTATCAAAATTATCATTTAGATTTTCTCCTTTAATCCCTTAATATGATGAATTATATTAGTAAACATTTTGGTATTAGACCAACTCTGAAATTCTGGGTTAATCTCAAATTCTTCAGCATGTTATATATTGTTTGCTGAATTTTCTTTTAGGTTTTTGTATCTATATTCAAGAATGAGATAGATATGAAAATTTTCTCTTTCATACTGTCCTTATCTGTTTTTGTATCAATGTTACACTAACCCTATAAATTAAGTTGTGGGCTATTTCCCATCTTCTATTCTTAGAGAAGTATCATTTATTTTTTAATATTTGTTGCAAGGGACTTCTACCCATAACTAAATAAAAATAACTCTATGTTTATGTATCCATATTTTATAAGATTAAAAGAAGAAAATTTTATTCTTTAAGATTTGACAACCACTGAATTACATTGACAATAGTGCTATAAAGAAAATGTAAACACTTGAAAGAGTATTTGAACTAGATGGCCTTTAAGTGTTATCAAACACTGTTTCAATAATAATTATAATGAAATTATAATATTTCCTACAAGTGAACTGCTGGAGAAGTTTACAAACTCTCCTTATGCCTCACCATATCCCTGAAAGAAAGCATAATCATATCCATTTTATATAAGAGAGAACTGAGGATCAGAAAGTTTCAGCACATTGTATGAAGGCGTATGGTATGTGGAATGGGCTGAGTTTACAACCTAAGTTACAATCAATTTCTATCATTACACAATATTATAAAATCATAAGAATTGCAAATGCTCTTAGGGATTATATTCTAAACCATTCTAGTTCTGCTGTTTTAAAACACATATAGCAGCACTATCCAGTGATTGGCTAATCTGTATTTTAATATCTTCAAACTTACTCTCTTGTTCTTGGGTTATCTTATTACATTTGTAGTAGCTCTAGCTATTAAGAAGTGTCTCCTATGTGAACTGAAATCTGCCTTTTCATATGGCCTAATTAAAAATCTATGTGCTTTTTCATATTCTATTGTTATGGTCTCTTCGTTGAAGGTGTTTATATTTAATTTGGGGAAATACAATATGAAGAGAAAACATAAAAATATAGTAAGGGTTTCTCCAATAGGGTTATACCATTAAAAAACTCTTTGTTCAAAATAAATTATAATTTAAAGCAAAAGAGCTAACACAAATACCCAGTATCATTTGGTCTGTTCTCGCAAATATCTTTGTAAAATAAAGAGACTATAATAACAAGCATAACTGTAGTTCAACAAACTAACAAACATCCTTTTGAAGAATGTTTCACATGGCAACCAAGTAAAAGGTACAGATTAAAAATCACTGGACAGAGTGTAGGCAGAATTCTCGCTGCCTCCACAGCAGTTGATAAGGGAAGCGAATACAAATATTACGTAGAAGTCTTGAGCATGTCTCTGAGGGGTGGTGCGGGAATCATAAACTCTAAGTAGCATCTCAGCTGCCAGGGTTGGGCAAATTAATCAGTATGCAACAAGGATGTCCCTCTGCATGGGCAGAGAAAAGCATCAGCAGTGCCTGACAACGGAAGGGTGTGTGTTAAACCAAGGGGATTTTACAGTAGGTGCTGGGGCAATCATTCATGGACATTGGGCTTTCAAGTCAGTTTTTAATTCCTGGGGCCAAGGCAGAATCTCATTCTACAAGTACCTGTCAGAAATAAACAGATATGGGTGAATGTTAGGTATCTGATCTCTGGATTGCAATATATAGGTAAATAACTTAAACCCAGGTAGAAAATTACAAAATAATATTGTAGAGTGACCAAGTCAAGAGACTGATTAGAAACTTATATGTGTGTGTGTGTGTGTGTGTGTGTGTGTACATGTACATGAAATGAAACTTATTTATCTTATTAATATGAAGGGACTTTTTAGCTTTTTCTAACGACTTTATAATAGTTGCTATCATTCAGAGGACAGATTTTAGTTTTTAAGATAGAACTGTGTCTGTGGTCTAAAACGACAATCAGGCTATCTACATATAAAAATGTTCATAACATTTATAAGTTATGTTACTCTATGTACAAAAAGGTATACTTGCAATCTGAAATACAAACACTGATCTGGACCTCATGTCCAAATGTGCTTAATATTTTCTGTATTCTCATTTGGGCATTATTAATCCAAAGATATGCTTCCCAAATTTGGCTTTAGAATCTAACTAAAAACAATGAGTTGAATATGAGTAACATAACATTTTAGGCCAAATTTTAGTATTTATTTACTGAAGAGAATATAATGAATCCTTAGTAAATGCAACTATGTTTGCAAAAACTGAGATAGAGTATACATATATAATAGAACTTAAGAAGATCAAAAGGAAAGTTGCTGTTTCATCACTGTTATGTGATGTTGCTATAGGCAATAAAAAGGAGCTAAATGTAATTCCCTCCATTTCTTTCTTAGTTCTTGTAGTCTCTAATTTTATGAGCTCCTAGCACTCTATAGAGTCTTGTGGGAAAATGCTACTTCATTTTAATGGAAATATGCAAATGAAAAGAAAGCAGAGTTATAAACAATTTTATTTTACACACACACACACACACACACACACACACAAGGAAAAGTATAACATAATTCACCATTTTCCAGCAATCAATTTTAGACTGCTACTTTTGTCCTGTGTAAGGTTTCAGATCTGGGTCGTGAAAGGATATGTTTCTCAACCTTTATATATATTATTTTCTTTAAAAGAATTATAACTTTATCATTGTACATTTATATCTTAAAAAATAAAGAATGATATGCATTCAAACGTGTGTCCCATTATAAAAAATATGCTGAGTAACAATAACTGGAAAAAACTCCTAAGAGTATTGGAAAGCTCAAAGTTTATAATGGGAGTCATGAAAAGGACTGGAAAGCTATCATCATTTGCTAATACATTCTGCAATGACTGCTTAAAAGCAAGTTAGTTATCTTTTTCTCAAATCATATCTCCATGTCACCCCTTATATATCATTTTAGCTACCCTCTGTGGTTGCGCTTGTTCTATTATGACGAAATAATATTTGCTTTCATTTTGCAAAAGTATGGCAGCCCTGGGAAAAAACACTGAGAATTCTAACAAAGTACCAATAAGGAAAGTGGAAAGAGAAAGAAATTAGTATTCTCAACTCCATTTTGTTCTTACTTTCATATTTTGGAAATATTTTCCTGCAACTCAGAAGCAATAATGCTATAGGGCAGAATTCAGTCGCTTTCTAATGGATATTTGATTATGAGCCTTCCCTCTTAGTTCTGGGGGATGATGTATAATGTTGGCATTGGCTCTCCTTTTTTTTACCTTAAATTTTACAGAGAAGGAAAAGAAAGCCATCCTCTCTTTTCCCATCCTCTGTGATTAATTTCTGGAATATTATATGTGAGGGAACCTGAGTGATGCTGTGCCCACCAAACTGCAGTAGACATCTGCTTCAAAGAAGTTACTGACTCTACAACTAGCTCTCTGTGGGTGTCACTTGTGTGCAATGGTGCAGAGGGAAAATAGGCAGAAGATGAAAAGAAAACGATTAATGCAGTTTGTGTTTCAGATTCCACGCCAATTTAATATTGTGTATTAATGATGGATTTTGGCAATAAAGCTATTTAATAATCATTAAACAGAAATTGCCATTCCCCATTAACATCAGACTGTGTTATAACACATTGGCTAATTTCTCATTAAATTCAACATAAATTAAATAACAGATTGTATGTGTATAGCTAAAGAGAAAAACCCCTTTATTTTCCAAAGAAAGTAAACATGTTAAGGGAACACTGGCCAAACCTTCAGGTTATAATTAGAGAACAAAATAGAACTTTTTTTTTGATGTTTAAAATTAACATTCAAAGGAAATGAAGAGTGTTTGTTCCACTGTGGTGTCTTTCAGAAAAATGCTTGTTAAAAATGAGATTCACATTTGTGACCTACAAATGTATTTAACTCTCTAGGTCATTAAAGACACTCCAAGAAGATTACATTTAGAGACCCTCTGTAGTGGAGGGAGCTGAGGAGAAGAGGGCAATGGTTCCAGCTTCTCCTCACCCCCACTGCCCAGGCATGGTTAGGAGATATTCCACATAGGTGGAATTACGTGATTTTGGTCTTGCCAGGTAAAGTATGAGGAAGGTTCACCTCTTCTTATTTGTCTTTGTGGATCTGTGATGGTCAAAACACTTCTAGTCTGGGAACGTGACACTCCTTTGCACACAAGTAGAGATTAAAATATATTAAATGATATTTGATATTTAGAGTTATAAAAACATGTGCGTGGAAATTCAACAGAGGCCCCTAAGAAGAAAATCACTGTCAAGGCAGATATCTGCATTTTTTTAAATCTACACTTAGCACTAAGACAAGCTATTTGAAAGAAGTTTGGCTCTAGACAGAGTTTACATGTACAGAAAAAGTGTTAAAAATCTCTGTCTTGTGAGTCTTGGGTGGTTTTAACATTATTCCTTATATTTATAGTTGACCTTTGAACAACATGGGTATGAACTGTCTGGGTCCACTTACGTACAAATGTTTTTCATAAAATTTACACCAAATTTTATGATCACCTGCCTCCCTTTCTTCGGCCTCTGCTACCCCTGTGACAACAAGACCAACCCCTCCTTTTCCTCCTTTACCTTAGCCCACTCAAGGTAAAAATGATGAGGATGAGAACCTTCATGATAATCTACTTCAAACTTAATAAATAGTAAATGTATTTTCTCTTCTTTACAGTTTTCTTAAAAACATTCCTCTTGTTTACTTTATTGTAAGAATATAGCATACAATACATGTACAAAATATGTGTTAATTGACTTTATGTTATCTGTAAGTCTTCCAGTCAACAGCTGGCTGTTGGTATTTAAGTTTGGAGGAAGCCAAAAGTTATATGCAAATTTTCAACTGCATGAGGGGGTCAGATCCCCTAAACCCCATGTTAAGAGTCAGCTATATATATTTTTCTTATTTATATTTTTTTATACTTATTTATATTTATTTATTTATTTTTTTTCATTATTGTTTGATTTTCTATATGAGTACTTTTCAGTTGGAAAAATATGTTGGGTAAAAAGAATTATTATAGTTGAAATGATTATATGGAATACAAAGATAAAGAAATTAAACACAATGAATACATTTAATAGTATGAAACATACTGAATATTTGCTACATAAAAAATTTAGTTAGAACGAATCAATCATATAGAGCCTCCTTTTCATTTAATAGGAAATAATTGTAGTGGCTATCAAATAATTAAGGAGATGAAGGGATTTTTTTGTATGAATTTATCAGCTCAGAGTTTGTTTAAATAAAAAATAATATTTTACATAAAAATGTATCTATGTAAATTTCAAACATAATAATCAGGTGGATAATGTGAATCTATGATTAATGGCATGTTCATAATTTTACATATTTCTTGCTCAAAATAATCTTGTGATGCCAAAAATGAAGCAAGGAAAATGTTATAATACTTATATAGTTAAACTTATAAATCATCATTTTAGTGTCATATGCAACCCAAAGTCAAATATTTTCTTTTATGTTTTCCTTTGGAAGTGTTATTATTTTATACTTTACACTTAACTCGAAGGTCCATTTTGTATTAATATTAATTTTTGTATATGATATGATATGTAGATGTAAGTCATTGCATGGGGAGTTATGGTGGATATTGAATTTTAATTTTTTAATCACCAGGTATTGAAGAGACTATCTTACCTCCACAGAAATGCTTTTTATTTTTGTCAAAAAATTGGTTGTGCATTTCTGAACTCATGTTCTGATCCACTAAACTATTTGTCTATATTTATGCAAATATCACATGGAATTACATTAAATACTTTAGCTTTATGTTTTGAAATCAAGTAGTGTGAATGTTCCCACTTTATTTTTATTCAAAGTTGTTTTGACTATTCTAGGTTCTTTGCATTTCCATATGAATTTTAGAATCAGCTTGTTAACTTCTACAAAAAAAGCTTGCTAAGATTTTGATTGATATTATATGGGATCTATAGATCAATTTTAGGAGAAGTGTTATCCTAACAATACTAAACATCCTTATCCATGAGCAAAACATGTCTCTCCATTTACTTAGGTCTTCTTTAGTTTCTCTCAGTAATGTTTTAGTTTTACTTTTCAGTGTTCAGGTTTTGAACATCTTTGATTAGATTTATTCATAAGTATTTAAAACATTGTGATGCTTTTGTAACTTGTATTTTTAAAATTTTAGTTTCCTATCTTTATTGCTAGAATATAGTCATACAATTGATATATTTCAAATCAATCTTTTACACTGAAGCCTTTCTCAGTTCACTTTTTACTTTTAGAAAGTTTTTTGTAGATTTTATCAAATTGTATATATGGATGATCAGGTCATCTGCTAGTAAACACAGTTTAATTTCTTTTCCAATTTGTATGCCTTTGATTTTATTTTCTTGTCTTATTACTCTGGCTAGAACCTCCAGCACAATGTTAAGGAGAAGTGGTGTTCTTTTCCTGATCCTAGTGGGAAAGTATTCAATCTTTTACAATTAAGTATAATGTTAGCTGTAGGTTTTTCATATATGCTCTTTATAAGTTTGAGGAAGCCCCTCTTAATCCCTATTTTGCAGAGACTTTTTATCAGGAATAGATGTTAGATTTTGTCAAATGCTTTTTAAAATATCTATTAACATGGCCATATGATTTTTCTTTTTCTTTTTCTTTTTCTTTTTCAGTTTGCAAATATGGGAGGCTTCAATGATTGATTTTCAAGTGCTAAAACAACCATGCAAGTGTGGATAAAACCCATTTGCTCATAATATATTCCACTTTTTAATATATTGTTTGATCTGATTTACTGAACTTTTACTTAAAAATTTTTTTAAAATGTATATGTATAATGTATATAAGTTTGTAAGAATATAGGCCTGTGTTTTTGTGTTTGTTTGTGTTTCTTTTAATGTCTTTGTCCTTTTGATATTAGGACAATACTGACCTATAGAATGAGTTGAGAACTATTTCCTCCTCTTCAATTGTATGAAAGAGTTTGTGTGGAATTAGCATTATTTCTTCCTAATGTTTGATAGAATTCACCAGTGAAGGCATCAGGGATCAGAATTTTTTGTGGGAAGATTTTAACTGAAAATTCAATTTCCTTAGTAGATATTAATATAATGCTATTCAAGTTTTCTATTTCTTCTTCAGTGACCTTTGATAGTTTGTGGCTGTTAAAGAATTTGCCCATGACATTGAAATTGTTGATTTTATTGACATAACATTGCTCTTAATATTCCTTTACTATCCTTTAATATCTATAGAATTCATAGTTATCCTCTCTCTCTCTCTCTCTTTTCTTCTCGCTCTCTCATTATTCTTGCTGGAGTTTAGTCTGGTTAATATCCAATCAACTTAATATGATCAAATTGATATCACATTTGAGTGTAACATAAGCATTACATTTAGAATTAAAAAGTTTCAGACCTGAGTCTTTGGCAGGCTGGCCACTATGGTCATGAAGAGAAGGTTCTGAAGTTTGGTATGAAGTAGCTTAGTAGAACCGGTATCTCATCTTTCTGGCCTATCCAGTCTTCAGGCCTTCCTTAGTCATGGATTGAAGAGAACGATCCAGGAAGGGTGTTAATTCATAGAAGTCAGGGTTTGAGTGGTTACAAATCTGGTTCATGGGATGAAGGGTAGGAGCTCTAAGCTTAAATCTGAGGCCATAATTGACTTGCATGAAGGCAGCCATCAAATATAAGCAGGAAGAGTTTAGTATAGCAGTTGATTTTTGGATAGGGTTTGAGATATTTGTGTTAAGATGTTAGAACTTTCAAGTATGTCTGAAAGCAAAGCCCAATATTTAGGAACAATGTAAGCACTGACAGAAAGGGGAAAGGGACATGTATTCTTAGAAGCCAAAAAAAATTATAGAGGGTAAGGCTGAGGTGTGAGAAGTGGGTGGCTGTGAGAAACAGGTCAAGAGCCTGATTGGCAGGAAAGGAAAGTCAAGGGAAAAGTGGAAGCTCTGGTAAGTGGGGATTGGACCACTAGAGGCCAGGAAATCCCACTTCCCCATGCACTTTAATAAATTTGGAATGAGGACAGGAGAGGAAAGGATAATATTGGCACTATTAATGCCTCAGCAGGTATAATTTTAATAATTAGAGAGGAATTTAGATGCACCCATGTTGAATTAAGCTGTGAGAAAACTCTAGCGAAAACAGAGGCAGATAAATGTGGTAAGATTTAAAAAAATGGATGTTAGAAGATTTGAAAGGATAGTATAGCATTTTGAAAGGCTTAGTAAGATTATATAAAGTTTCTGCTACTGTCCTTTCTTAGTAGGTGAAAGGATGAATTGAGTAGTTCTCAGAAGTTCCTCATGGTATGGTAGTTAAACTTATAAATCATCATTTTAGTGTCTCTTATAATGATTTATAAGAGAAAAAAATTGATAAATTCAAATTTATCACATTTAAAATTGTTAGTCCTTCAAAGGACATAGTTAATAGAATGAAAAAACAAGCCATAAACTTGGAGGAAAAAATCATAAATGTCTTGTATTTAGTGGACATGGGACTGTAAACTAGTGCAACCTCTATGGAGTAGATTTTTGGATAGGGTTTGAGATATTTGGGGGTGATAAATATGTTCACTGTTAATTCTGGTGACGGTTCTTCAGGTGTATGGGTGTGTCAAAACTTATCAAATTTCAATTTTAAACATGTGCAATTGATGTGTGTCAATTATACTTAAGTTAATGAAAATAAAAATATGAAATCTTTTAATTCTAAAAAATTAAATGCATATGTTGCATTTAAATGCACATGTTGTACTCACATATAAAACCAGCTTGATTATATAAAAATGACTGGACATTAACCTGAGGCTTTTGCTCTTGGGAAGTATTTCCTTATATTCTTGTCTAATTTAAAATATTTTTCTTTTAGCCTTATTAGGGTACAGATAAATAAAACAGCAAATTAACCCCTCTGTCTAAAAATGCCCGTTACTCTTTTCTTCCAAACAATTTACTTTTTGTTAGTGATTGAAGCATTTTTTGACAATAGTAATTTTCATTCCTTTAAGCCATAGTTTCCTTGTTCATTCAAGAGTACATTAGTTGGTAGAAGCTCTTGTCTAAATCCCAGATTTTGTCTAAATCCTAGATGACAATAGTTGGCCTTTACTAATTCAGTTATTTTCACTGCCAATCTTAGAATTAGGACTAAGCTGAATTTGTATGTATCTCCTGGAAAAGTTTGTTAAAATGATCAGTACTTGATTCACATGCTTGTAAATGCTAACTCCTGCTGGGGTGGAGAATCTTTATTTCTTAAAAGCCTTCTTGTGTTGATATTTAATGCGTGGTCAGTCTTGGGAACCACCAGTTATTCCTGAACATTAGGGCTTCTTTAGGAATAGTAAGAACTAAAAAAATCCTGGTAAGTGGATTTGCATCAATTTTTTAGGATCAAGAAAATACATATGCTTTTCTTCAAAGGAGAAACTCAACTGTGATTAAGAATTTATCTAAGTTAGCTTCTCAAAGAAAGTAGAAAGTCCTAAGTTTCTTTAGCTACTGAAGGAAAAGAGAAATATGGACACTTGCTAAGAAGCCTAGACAAGTATAAAATGAAGTGAGAAGAGTAAATGCTTCTTTAATTTATATCCTGATAAAAAGACATAAAACATGATAATTATAGAAATTTAGGGTGATAGGACAATTTTACTCCATGCCATTCATTACTCCCTTGAAATAAATAATATCCTGAAATAGAAACATAATATGGGTCACACATATTCATGTCTTATTTTGGCATCAAATATGTACATGATTTCTTCAATGCTCTACTTCATTTAGCTTGAAATTAAGAATGGTTTTAATCTTAGGCAAAACTTTGGGGAATTATATGTGCAGCTGAAGCCATCAGTTTTGTCTTGCATGCCAATACCATCCCCACCACCTAGTCCCCAAAACTTATTACTTCCAAAATTCTGTCTTGGTGATACTATCAAGGATCATTGTATCCAAAATCCCTTCTGGAGAATCCATTGGAAAATGATTAGAATTTAATGACAGGCTAGTATCCCTTTCTTCAGACAATTTCCAAACTGCAGTTATTAATAACAAGAAGATCAGGTATTTCCATTTTGCTAATGTGTTTGACTAGATATGCTGAATATCTTCTTATTTTACAACACCTTAAATGATGGGTTTAAAAAATTGAAAAACAAATATTATCAATGAATAGCTGAACTCTCAGTAAAGAAATTTCTATGGTTCAGATTGATGATGGAATGGAATATTAGGGTGACAAATTTATGATGCTGCAGCTTTACTCCTACGGAAGTGAACGTTAGTAGCTGAAACTGAGCTTTCCATGTAAAGCTGAAATCTTCAAAAGTGCTAGACCGACCTTCAGTGGAATGTTGGAATAGAAGAACATAATTTTCCCACTGGCACAATAAGATAAACCAAAAACTTTTTTATTGCGACTTGGTATCTGGGTGGAGAATGAAAATACCCGCCTTACAATTTGAACCAAATAGGTAGCAGATGGTATTGAGGTTCTATGGCACATGTTCAACTTCAGTTGCAGCTGTGGTAGATAGTTTCTATGCATATAGCAGATTTTGCATCTCATGTAACTTCTACATATCCAGATTTTCTCTAAAGCCCAAAACACCTCTTAGAGAATCCTCAATTAATGGAGGATGGGTGCAAGGAAAAACATATCTCAACTTCTTTTCAAATTGCTTCTCAGAACACCCCTAGCAGGGTTGAGCCCCATTTGCCTCCGGTGATGATTATAGCTCAATAGCACACCCTTCATTGGGATTATGTTTTTCTCTGGTTTACTGTTTTCACTCCCTCAATCTGATGTCTTGGAATCACTCTCAAATATGCCACCTATACATAAGTCATTATATCAGGCAATGCTTTCAGGAAAATACAAATTAAGACAAAGTATTTTACCTCATGTGAATTGGGGGTTCATTTTTATATTGCCTAAATGATCTGGTCATCCTCAAGCTAAAAGTATTGATGTCAAGTTATACTTTGATTAGTGGATCCCCTCATGTACCCGACAGAAACATATGCAAAAAACTCTGGCAGTAAATATTCTCAAACCAAATCATCTAGTGTCATTTCAAAGGAAGATCTTCTAAAAGAAGTTCAAAATACAATATTACAAACCCTGAGGAGAAAGAATCTATGGAAAGTAGTATCAAGAACTAAAGATTGTGTTATTAACTGTTGCTTAATGGCTCAAGCAACATTGATCATATTACTCACAGTTTCTAAGGGTCACATCCTCAGACGGTGCACAGAGGGATTGTTTGTTTCTGCTTCCACATTGTTGCGCGTAACAGCTAGAACACTTGAGGGCTGACTAGCTGGAATTATCTGAAGACTTGATTAGGGATAGATAATCTGCGTCCAGTGCTAACTCCTGGGGCTGACTGGTTGGGAGGAGGCCTCAGTTCTTCTCTGAATGTTTTTCAATCCTGGCTACTTGAGCAGCCTTACAAGAGTCCTGGGGGCTAGCTGCTCCCAGAATGAACAATACAAAAAACTAAGGAAGAGGCTGTAATGTCTTTAATATCTAACTTCACAGATCACACACTGTCTCTTCTGCAGTATCCTCTTTGTCACAGGGGTCAGTCCTGTTAAATGTAGAAGAGGATTGATTGGATAGGGGTGTGAATACTGACAGCCAATGATTATTAGGGAAATCCTGAAAGTTGGTTACCACAGAGACTGTGGTGAATTTCTGTGGTGCCAAATTAACTAAACCGGAATGGTGTTTCCCAGAATTCCTCTCCAAGCATAGTTCTTTGTTAGTGCGGCCATGAGGGATAATTTGTATGAGATTTGGAAGGGGGAAATGAAGCAGGAGCTATATCCTTCTTATTTTCAGGTCAGTGCTGGCACGAGGCAGGGTTGCAGATCACGCAGGCTGTGGTTAATCTGCTGGCTCACCTTGCTAGAGTGGGGTAGCAGCTGGGCCCACAGAAACGCCACACCTGCCAGATCCCTCCTTTCAATCTCCCTGCCTTCTCAGTGAGGCATATTTTAGCTCATATCAGTTCCCCCTCAGATCACCCCAACTTTGAAGTTGAACGCTTGGAAGCTGGGGAAGACTGACATGGATTCCAGTATGTTCTCACAAATTCTGGCTTATTTTTGCAGGTACTAGGTTGTTGTTACTTCCCACATTTTACACCAATTTTTCTTTCTGACTGCTTGTCCTGATGATTTCAGGCTCAGCACGACGCAGAAACAATAACCTCACAAAGATTTCCCAACCAGCTCCCACAAATATAAGGCAAATCCCTCTTACAAATCCTTCATTATACTCAAATCTGGTGATACTGCTTCTCAGAGCAAACTCTGATTGACACAGAGACTAAAAAATAAGTAGCTTTAAATTGAATAAAGCAGGGAAGAGTAAATCAATTACTATAAAAGATAAGATGACATAAAAAGCAGATGTATTTGAAAACAGGCCATATAGAAGTTATAAAAATGAAAAAATATATTAAATAAAGAAAAGCTTTCTAATATATGAGCCTATTAGTTAAGTATACACTTTGAACAGGATATAGGTGGCTGTGACAAAATTCCAAATAAACAGTAGTTTGAATAAGACACAAATTTATCTTTCATAAATATTAATATAAATGACTCAGGACTTCTGTGACTGATCAGGCATTTCCACATTGTCAGCAAACCAGATTCATTTTTGTAACATCCTCCATAAGCTTTTCCAACAGTGTCCAGCATGGCTACTCCACATCCAGCCATCACATCTGCACGCCCAGTCAGATGTGATGGCTGCTATAACAAACTACAATAGACAGGTGGTTTAAATCACCACCATTTGTTTCTCACAGTTTTGGAGGCTGGGAATCCAAGATCAAGGTGCTGGCAGATTTGGTATCTGGTGGTGAGGGCCAACTTCCTGGTTTATAGACAGCCAGCTTCTCCTTATTCTCATATGGGGAAAAGAGAACCAACCACTCTAGGGCCTCTTCTTATAAGGGCACTAATCACATTCATGAGCTAATTACCTCCCAAAAATTACCTCCCAAAATCCCCACTGCCAAATATCATCATATCAAGATTAGGAGTTCAACATATGAATTTGGGGGGACACAAACCATTTAGTTCATTGTAGTGGCGAAGAAGAATGGGAGAACCTGCTCTGTTCCTTTTAAAACCATAATCTAAAAATTGAACACATTAATTTTACTTATATGCCATTGATCTGGCCATAAGTTGCTACAATAAAGGTTGGAAAATGTATTTAGATAGTTGGACATGTACTCATCTAAAATGATATTACTACAAGGAAAATATAGATATTGAGAAAGACAATTGTAGTCTGACACTATGATTAAAAAGCAGATAAGACAATTTCCAAGAGACGATTAGTAAACAGAGAGAAAGGTCAGAGGATTTTAGAGAGACTACAAGCAAGTTTGAGAGAGAAAAAAGATGGAAAGTAAATTAATAGATTAAAATAGGATAGATGCAACAGAGGATGAGATAATAATCATGAATTTTTCAAAATAAATAACATGAATCTTAAGATTTGAGAAGCACTTTGGATCTGGAGTAAAATAAAATAAATTACACACACATATACATGCACACATACACAGTAGTAAAACCAAACACCCAAGACATAAAGAAGATCTTTAAAATCAACATAAATAACCTATGAGGAAAACTGCTAGATTTTTTTCATAAAATCTACATTTCAATGCATTGCTCTCGTTTGCTGGGAAATAAGTAAATCTCCAAGCCCCCTTTAAATAAACAACCTAATAAACATGCAAAACATGACCTGAATCCTGAGATAGAATCAAAGAATAGTGAGCTGCCTGCAAGACACAAGCAAGAAAGTTGGAGCTAGGCTGAGACAAATGTTGATACCAGCATTGTGCTCTAGCGACTAAGCCTGAGGGAGCTGATCCTGGAAACCTGGCATTATGTCAGTAAGCCTGGTCCCTGATCTTACTACATCAAACTCCTAGCAAATAATCAAAAATTCTACCCTGGAGAAAAATTTGACCCTAAAATACCTAAAGATTGAGATTAAAGAAATCAAGTCCCTTTGAGTGAGACAGCAGAAACAACAAATAGCAAACATCTAAATAAGATTCCCAAGGGCTTCAGATATAGGAATTATCAGAAATAGAATGTAAAAGGACTACATATAAAATGTTCAAACACATAATATGTGAAATTACAAAATCAGTAAACAAGAAAATGTTATCAACAATGAACAGACAGAATTTTATTTCTGGTCACGATGAGCAACAGGGGCTGAAGTTTTCCTAACATTATAAATGACTAGAAAACTTGGGAAATTGCTCAACAGGTTGAGGTGGGAAAATGGCTTGAGCCTGGGAGTTCATGACCAGCTTAGGCAACACAGTTAGACCTTGTCTCTAAACCCACAAAACTTGGGAAATATATGAATAAAATTCTTTCAGATATAGGAGAATAGATTAGGATTTTTGTCCCAGGGAGGAGGAAACAAACAAAGTGAGCCTTGTCAATAGCCTGGAATCACTTTCCAAACTGTGGTGCAGAAGGGTGATCCCTAGCATGATCTCACTGAGTTGAGGAAAGAGAGATCAGAGTTGGGAAAGGCGGAGGTACCTGGAATACAGAATGCACAGGGCAGATTACAACTGAGAAGAAATGTACCTGAAGGAGGAGCTCCAGGCACATGCTCAGGTGTCCCCTAGAGGATGTTGCTAAGTACTAAGTTGCATAAACATGGGGGCAGTTAATGGGCTGGGAGCTTTAAGCTGAACATTTCCAAGAGCTCAAGCACGGCTAGGTAACATTCGCTTTCCAACCAGCCAGAACAGATCGAACACCTAGGGCATTCAGTGGAAACATCGGAAGGGTCAAGCCTTAGTACTGGAGCTAAAGCAATCTTTAGGTAAAGAATTCTCTAAGTCCAACCTAAAAAGCAAGCCTCTAAAGGATCAAGCTTATCCACAGTAACATACTTGCCTACCAAAACAAACATTAACATTTTTTAAAAGGAGAACAACAAAATCCACTTGACAATACAGCTCTCCTAGTTTGGGGCCAATTTAAAATTACTATATATGAGAAGAAGCAGGAAAATGTGATCTATGACTGTAAGAGAAATCAGTCAATCAAAACAGTCAATAGAAACAGAAAATGAAAGAGTTGGTGGATTTGGAATAGTAGTACTTCACAAAAGTGATTTTAAATGAGTTAAAAAAATTTGAAGAAAAAAATGAATAAAAATAGATGTTTAAGGTATAAAAATGAAACAAAAGAAAAATTTGGAAGTAAGATAATTAGCCTTAGGTTGTCCTAGGTCACCTTCCAGACCCCATTGTACCTGTGCTGCTTGGCCCACAGGCTAGAGAATCCTCTGCATTCGTTTGCAGTTGGCATGCCAAGTTCTGATTGGCAAATTCATAGGATACTCCCTCCTCCCCCAGATGTAGCAATTGCTCAGGGCACCCGGCTTTGTGCCCAGGAGGGGCCGGAGGTCCCTGGCTGTCTAGCTAACAATTGGATAATGCAGACCTTTAAATATAGTCATGGTTTTTGATTTTAGAGCTTCTATTAACTCTTTCCATTTGGTTCAATAAATGAAATTTGTTGATATTTTGCATAGTCTGTATTGGGGAATACATTCTTCCTTTTGCCTCAGACTCAGACATGGCTCAGCATAGCACTGATGAAGGGCTTTATTCTTCTCAACTCTGGGTTTTCCTGATCCTGGCCTATCTTCATGATCCCTTCCTTAAACCATGATGGCCTAAATTTATTGGACTCTCTCTGCATAGTAACCTCATGGATCTCCTCTCCCTAACCTGACTTTTAAGCCAGAACTTCTGAGGACAGAACTGCAGACCCTAGGGAATTATGAAGTAGGCAAAGATGGTTTTGTAGCATTTCAGATTCCTACTTCACATCATTTTGCTTTCAACTACTCCCCCTTTCCACTCACTGAAACTCAATTTTTCATTGTATATTACTTTTTATTATCTCTATACATGTGAGGAATTTTTGGAATAAACTCACTCTGGGGTATAAAAGGCTGAAATCAGCTGAGTGGACTCTGCACACTGTACAAAAATAGTTTCTGTTTTAAAAAATTGAAGTTTTGTTAGCTAAAATAAAACACTAAATATCAGATGTTATGTATGAACCCATGGGTGAACACTGATGTTTTCCTATAGCCCTTTAAAATTTTGTAAGTTACGTCTTTTCAAACTACGCATAAATCCTGTATGAGAATATAACACACCAAAACCACATAACAACTTTTCCCAAAAGGCCAAGAGTTTTATTTACAAATAATGTATATGGATGTGGCCATTAAAAAGACTACTTCCAAGGAAATTAAATATTTGAAGTCTTAATTAAATCCAAAATGGGCAATGTGCACCAAAACTACAAAAGACATCAAATATCTCTTCATCTGCCAAATGTTACCCCGTTTGAGCACAGATTTTATTTCCCTCATGAATGCCGTGTCCTCCTCCCTGAAACCTGAATGACTAGCATGAAAAACTAGAAGAAACATAAAGTGATAGGTATTATATGTAAGCTTTATGAACAGCACAAGAAATAGACTTTAGTGAACAAAATGACAGTTTCCATGACTAACTACCAAGAATTAGAATTAGAGTGACTGGATATATAATTCACATAATTTGGTTCTTTACTTGGTGAATTTGGGAAGGAAATTTGAGTAGTGACAATAGCTAGCAGTCTCTAAGGTTGCTAATATGTTTTATCTCACTCCTTAGGAGAGTCCTATTTAATCTTCTTTTGCATATTTTTCATATAAGGAAGCTGGAATATACACAAAATTAGGGAACTTGCCGAAGTTTATACAGTGACCTGGTGAAGAGCATGCTATCCCCAAATATGGCAACTTGACCCACTGAGTATTTTAAACGGAAAGAATTGAGTAACCCACAAAGCAGGAAGAATCTCTCTGACCTCCTCCCCACCCCTCTCTCCTAAAGCAGGCCATGGAGGCTGGAAAGAATTCACCTTGCCTCTTCTGAAGTGGACCGTAAGACCTAGCTGACCTTCCTCTGAAAATAAGCCGTAAGACTTTTAATTCCAGAGAGGTTTTGAACTGAAGGGAAGAAAATACATAATTTCTTTTCTCAGCCCTCACAAGTCCTTTGTTGGGACATCTCTGTAAAAAAAGATTTAACAAGAAAAAAAGGTATGCAAACTTTATAAACATGTATATAATGCATAAAGTATGAGACTCAAAGGAGAGGCCAAATGACTGAAGTTTTACCCTCTCCTGAGGTTACAGAAAGAATAGAAGACAGGTTATGGGAGGGAGAAAGGAGGAAAGGCACGGTGAACAAAGGCAGTTTGTTATGCGGATGAAACCACGCAAGTTGCAAGTCTCAGAAAAGAATAGAGGGAAGCCTGTGGTAAAAGTTTTCCTGTCAGGACTTTCAAAGTGTCAGAGTTGTAGACACTTTCTCTCCTGAGTTAATCTTTCCTAGATACAGACAAAGGAAGTCTCAGAAAATGCCTGTTTCTTTAACTAATGTAGATTTTCACCATGATACAAATCTCCCTCGCAAACAGGCAGCTTTTCAGAGCTATTTCTGTGGTTTGCAGCCCCTCTGAATAGCTGTAGCAAAATATGCCAAAGAAGTGAATTTTAGGGTGAGATATTCCGTTTTCCTTCAGAACAAACAGACCTTGTTAAGTTTTCCCCCAGTTTATTCACATTAGATCATATCCTCTTTTTGTCCCCATTAGATCACACACCTCTTTTGTCCAATCATGTTTCTCTACAACTATCCATTTCTTCACCAGACTTAGCATAAAATATATACAGTTTTCCCTGCTTCTTTGGGTCTTCAACCCACGGTATATAAAACTTAAAACATTTTGTATGCTTTCCTCTTGTTTGTCTGTCTTTAGTTATAGGGATCTTAGCCATGAACCTATGGATGGGTGAGAAAAAGAAATTACTTTTTCTCTCCTACGGTTTCACAGGTAGTACATGAAGGGAAGCGGGTAAGACGTGCTCGCTCAGCTGGGGAAAAGACTTGACACATCACATTCTTTCGTAATTCTTTTAATAGATTTAGGGGATACAAGTGTTTTTGATACATGGATGAATTGTATAATGCTGAATCAGGGCTTTCAGTGTACCCGTTACCAGAGTAGTGTATATTGTGCCTAATAGGGAGATTTTTATCCCTCACCTCCCTCCCAGCCCTCTCTTCTTAGTTTTCAATATCCATTATACTAATTGATGACTGTATCTTACTATATCCTTCATTTAGCTACAATGTGTAAGTGAGAATGTGTGGTTTCATTGATCCTTTGTATTTTTTTTAGTTTCTGTCTCATTTAGTTTTACTCTTTGTTATTTCTTTTTCTCTGCTAGCTTTGGGTTTGGTTTGTTCTTTTTTTAGTTCCTTGAGGTGTGACGCTAGGTTTTTAATTTGTGATCTTTCTGTGATTCTGATGTAGGCATTTAAAGCTAAAAATTTCCATTTTAGCATTGATTTTGTTATAACCCAGAGATTTTGGAAGGTTATAACTTGTTGTTCAATTTGAAAAATCTTTTGATTTTCATCTTGATTTTGTCATTGACCCAAGGGTGGTCTAGCAACAGGTTGTTAATTTTCCATGTATTTGTGTAGTTTTGAGAATTCCTGCTGATATTGATTTAGTTTTATTCCACTGTGGTCTGAGAAGATACACGGTATGATATACATTTTTCTGAGTTTGCTGCAACTTGTTTTGTGACCTAATGTATGGTCTATCTTAGAATATGTCCTGTGTGCTGATGAGAAGAATGTATATTCTACAGTTTTGAGGTATAATGATCTATAAATGTCTGTTAGGTCCATTTATTCTGGAGTCCCATTTAGTGTTTCTTTGTTGATTTTCTGCCTTGATGAGCCCTCTAGTTCTGTCAGAGGAGTGTTGAAATACCCAGGTATTATGATATTGTTGTTTATTTCCTTGTTTTGCTCCAATAGAATTTGTTTTTTTGAATCTGGAAGCTCCTCTGTTAGATGCACATATATTTAGTGTTGTTTTGTCTTCTTGTTGAATTGTTCCTTCATCATTATATAGTGACCATCTTTGTCTCTTTTTAACATTGTTCATTTAAAGTCTGTTTTGTCTGATATGAGAATAGCTACTCCTGCTCGCTTTTTGTTTATGGTTGTCACAGTCAGGTCTGGCAGTGGCAGTGTTCGTTGGCATGTGGTGGCCTGAGTGTTTGCCCTGCCCAGGTCCCCTCATCAGTGACACTGGGGATGACCGGCTGTGGGGTTTCACTCCTGCCCGGGTACCCCAGAGGCAGTGGTGGCAATGGTAGCAAGGTGGCGTATCATTGGCGGTGGCAGTGGGGTGGGCAGCTATGGGATTTACTCTTACCTGGGTCCTTTGGTGGCAGTGGCAGCAGTGTCCTCACAGCAGCGCTTGACCCCCGGTGTGTGAGAGCATCTGGCCCTCCCCCACTCCCTCCCTGGCCCAGCAGCAGTGATGAAGAGGTGGCAGTGACAAAGGTGGCCCCTGAGCAGAAGCAATGCTCTCAAAATGGTGCTGACTGCCGCGCTCAGGCTTGGAAGCCTATGGGACCTCGCGGTGCCCCCTCTCCAGAGCAAGGCCACTGCGCAGTCGCTAGGTGTCTCCCTGTGTTAGTCTGGAGGCCCCTGGGGGTGGAGGGCCCCTCTCATTGCTTAGAATGCAAAGTCTCCAGGGGGAGTGTGGGGCCCTGGGGGTCTCTCACCTGCCCCTTCCCCACATGCGGGTGCCTCTTCCGGCTACCACTGATCTGGCAGAGTGAGTTACTTTACTTCCTTTTCCTTTTCTTTTGGTTCCTCCTATTGAGTCTCTGTTGAATCCCAGGGCTCTCTCTTAGATGACTGATCCAAAGGTGAATATCTACTGGCCACTTTTGATCCTTTCCATGAGAGCAGTGTGTGCAAGCTGCTTCTAGTCTGCCAACTTGGACTCCTCTCTTGACATATCACATTCTTGACATGCCCTCTACTCTGAATCCTTTGCTCACCATCACTACCTTATAGTTTACAACTTTTCTCTCTGTCTTCCTTTCATTCGTTAACTTACTGACCCTTGGAAAGCAGAACTTTTATGTCACATAGCAGCAATATGCATCCCTTTAAAAACACTGGATATACTTTTGTTCCATATTGGGCTTAAAAAAAAAAAGATAAAATATGACCATTAGATATATTTATATGCCACATAAACCTCAGTAAAGGAAGTACCTAAGAGAATTATACAGATCCCTCATTAGTTCTAAGAGATTCAATATCCTCTCCCTGTTTCAGCTCAGGTGCTTTATCAGGCTGCTTAGGTGTGAAGTAGAAACATCTGCTTCTGTTTTTTATTAAGTAGAGCAAACAATAGACAAAAAGCAAAAGCAAAATATCCTAGCTTATTGAAGGAACAATAACAACTGAACAAATAATAATATGCAATATAACACAGAATTCTTTGAAAGTTCTTCCTTCTGCTGCTTACAAAACTGTTCACTCAAACATCATGCTTCCTCACACAGGGCGAATTGTGCAAAATGCAATATGTTAAACAGTAAGCATTGTCTATTATAATGAAATGAAACAAGCATCAAAGGCACAATATTCATAAAAGACTTGGAATCTGTAACCCACTAAAATTCAGGCTACCAGCCAAATACTACAACAGCTTCAAACATCAGGTAACTTAAGGTGTCTGATTTGAAACTGATAATACATAATTTCCAAAGAGCTCTAGGTAGGTAAACAGTGGTGATGCAATGAGTTATTTGTGCCGAATATTTATTTCTTTGCTGTCTGATTGCTCCAGCTTGCTAGAGGTTAGGAGTCTGTCACCTGCTGTTTCTCAGCTGCTAAGATCAGAGAATATAACACAGATGGAGTGAGCTACGTTCTCTGGGCTGCTGCTTCACAGAGATAAGGCTGCAGGTTGGAGAAGTGCTCAGCTTCGCCTCCCTCTGAAAGAGCCTGAATAGCTATCAATAATAAACCGTTACTTCTCTACTGTTATGTTAAACAACACTGCCTTGCATACACAGGTGAAATTTGATGTAAGAGAGCTGTTTAAATCACTTGAAAAAACTTATAGCTTTATTATTTAAGGTTTTTGTGTTGACTGTCCTCTTTTTTTTTTTTTTTTTTAAATCTTTCTTCCTGCCCACCCCTTCTCTGTGGTCTCTGCCAAACTGCAATGATTTAAGAACCTGGTTAAAATATTGGGTCACATTTCTTCACCAGTTGCCTTGAATGTGCTTGGTGAGCTATTCTTTAGCCACCCTTGTCATTCTGCTGTCATTCACAGCATTATATCTCTAAGTATGAGAACATTGCAAAAATCTGCTGTACCCATTCAGAAGTATGCATTATGCCTGGTTATGAGCTCACAAGTAAAATGAACCAACTTCTAGAAACCAAAGTAAAGTATCTGCAATTCCTAGTATTATAGGAATTTTTATCACTCTTAATTTTATCAAAAAACAAAGATCATTTTACTTAAAAGCTTCTAAATACGCAAATACACACTCCTCATCCTCCTTCCTGCCAAGGAGAGTGGCAGAAAGGGTCAGATTTTGCCACGTCACAGGTGTTTCATGTAAGTTCCCATTTTGATCAAATATCATAGTTGACAGCAGCTTTTGTTTCCTGTGAAGCAACACATAGAACGCACTTAGCACAAGGCCTAGCATACAATTAGAGATCTACTACTGCTGCATATTTCCACTGTCTTTTCAGGTTTTTCCCTCCTGTCAGGTCCTTGGGTACCACTTTCAGTGGCTACTTCCACCCCCCCCCCCCCCCCCCCGCCTTCAGCCTAGATACTCTGGGATTCTTGGGTAATAAGCTGAAATGACTTTCATCAATGTGCCTCCACACTTATTTTTCCACACTTTTGTGACTTATGGCGAACACTGGAGACAAGTGTACCTTATTATATAGAAAAAAATGATGAGAGACTCATTGTCACAGGGTTTTTAGGCAGTGAACAGATTAAATATGCATTGCTTGAGTTAATTTTAAAATATTTAAAATTTAAAATTCACATATCTTAATAAATGTTTCTCCAATTTTTTTCCTTAACTGCTCTTATAATACTAACACCTTATTCTTTATTGTTGATACAGCATTTCAATTCTCCCGCTAAGGCCAAAGGAAGCTGCTTCTCAATAAAACCAATCCTTTTTAGAAACAGTTAAACATGATCCACCAAAGACTGTGCTGCATGTTCACACTGTGTTATGTAAGTCAGGTAATTTAAAAGAAACTTAGAGGTGGTTTTTTCTTTTTTTATTTAAGCTTATATTGCTTTACCTAGACATTTAAGCAACTCTACCAAATGAAATTACAGTTCATATTATAACCTAAATACCAGTACTAATTTATTAAAATTATTTTCAAACATTTGTGTATTCTTATATGTGTATATAAAATTTTATACTTTAGCTTAATTATAAGGTGTTAAATAATTTTGTAATTCTTAAAGGTAAAATATTTTCCAGATGAATGCATTTCTAATTTTATATAAAATTCAATTGGAAAATAGCACTACAGTGTTCTTTTAACAGACTACATCTTTTAAAAAAAAAATTTTTTTTTTTTTTGAGGCAGAGTCTTGCTCTCTTCTAACACCAATTGCAAGTTCGGGGTTTTCTAAGACCACCCTCAGGTTTGATAAATCACTAGAAAAATCCACAGAAAGCTATTATACACTCATGTTTAGGGTTTATTACAGGAAAAGGATATAGATTAAAATCAGCCAAGGTAAGAGATGCACAGGGCAGAGTCGAGTGGGGAGTTTCCAAACATGAAGCTTCCATTGTCTTTAGGATGTATCATCCTCCTCACATCAATATGTGACAATACACACAGAATATTGCCAACCAAGGAAGTTTATCCAGGATTTAGTGTCCAGAGTTTTCACTGGGACTCCATGTTTGACTACCCACATGGCTGAATGCTAGGCTGTTGAATGTTGAATGGATACCACATGGCCCAAAGTTTCCATCATAATTCACATTGTCAGACATCCAGTGGCCAAGGCCCTTTGGTAAACAAAGATATCCTTATCAAAGAGAACATGCCAAAGAACTAGAGGTCACCTCCCAATAGCAAAGCCCAAAGCCACACCTCTTTTTGGATAAGGTCAAATCTTGTATTACATACTTTCCAAATGATCTGCCAAGATAGTTTTAAGAAAATGAATTTTTAGATCTTTGAGGCTGCTTTAACTACAACAATGCATTTTTCATAACCCCGAGACATGAACAAAAGAAACTTTTTTCAATTATTTAATTAGTGCACCCCAAACCCATAGGGCTTACTGTTCGCTACTGTCATAAATATGCCTTTTAAGAGTGAAGAATGTAAATCATACAAATATGCTCATGGAAGGGGGACATTCGATCTTTTATATAGTAAAATAAATCTGATGTGGTAGAGTGGGATGGTGAGTGTAAAGACAAATTTATTTTAATGACTTCATGCCTGCAATGCCTGTTTATGAGCAAAAAATGTATCATACTTGAAGATTTCTGTGAGCATGAAGAAAAGCATGAAGAAATTATTGGATGCTAACATCATCCTCTCTTCCTGGCCCCTATTTACACTTAAGATATTCTTTTCAGCTATTCTCAGTACTCTTCCTACAATGAAAGCATTTTCAAATTGGAGAATCAATGTAGTACAGCAATAAAGATATTTGTAAATATACTAGGATGTTGTACACCAAAGTTATCATTGTAAATGTTCTCCGTGTAAAACTGTGTGTGTGTGTGTGTGTGAGAGAGAGAGAGAGAGAGAGAGAGAACTTTCTTTCAAAGATCTGTAGTTTCACCATATTTGACAAGGAAGTTAAAACCTATTTTACGAAATCATATTATAAACTGTATTTCTAATGACAATCAACTTTTATCTTATTTGCAGTTATAAGAGATTACTTTCTTCTAATTTGTAAAAAATTAAATTTTAATCTGGCTATCAGATCTATTAGTTTTAGCATCATTAGATAATGAGAAAATTTGATCATGATGTACAAAAAACTAAATCAATTTATTTCTGATTTTGATTCTTGCTTCTTATTTAATAATTTGAAAGCCAAAAATGTGTGCAAACATGCAAGATCAGTAATATTCAAAGGAATATTATGTTTTATTATATTTTGTATATCATATCATATTTTATCATATCATTATTATACCCTTGCTTCATAAATGACTAATTTTAGCTACACACATTGTATATTATAAAAATTAAATAAAGAGAAATAGAAATGTATTATCTAATTTTTATAACTTAAAATGAATAAACTCACCTCAGATACACAACACTTCAATATTGAGTGTATGGCATTTACTACTCTATCTTGCAAATGTGTGCCACTATTTGTTTCTCAATATTTTTAATAACGTTCCTGGAAACACATAACACATTTATGTAAATTGATAAATGAAATCAGACTTTATGTGATAAAAAGAAAAAATTGGATGTTTGGCTGGAAATGAGAATCAGCTTTGCTTATTGGGCTGTATCATGAACATTTTTCATAAACTGAGTGAACCAAATCTGCAGCTCAAAAATATCTTGGCAAAAATGTCAACTTCAAGGTAAATAAATTAAAAAATATTAAATTAGTAAAATTATGAATATTAAAATATCTTTATTACTTCCACTCTATATCAGTCAAGATATCAACAGACAGCACACTGAAATTAGAATTTGTGAAGGTGGTTTATTTAAAAAGAGACGAATTAAAGGGGAATGATGGGGCTATAGGACAATCACAGGGAGTACAATGGGCAGTAGGGCCAAGCAACAGTGAAGCTGTCACCACCCCTTAGCCAAAGGCACAAGAGAAAGGAGAGACCTTTGATACATGGAAGGAAAGTTACTCTTGTCAAGAAGGCTGTTTGGAACTGAACACTGTTCTTTGGTTAGAGACACAGCCAGTCTGAGGCTGTCTCGAAGGAGAAGGATTCAGGAGAATAAATAAACTGACTTCACTTACTTCCCTCCTTCAGACCATCTGCTGAGCTTCCTATTAGCTGTGACCAGAGAGAAATTAGAAGGCATCCCATTGGTTATTCCATGCAGGTCAGCATACTAGCCCAGAAAGCAGGGCAAAGAAAGAAGAGTAAATTTGGAGGAACACATAGAAGTTACCAAACACAAACCCTTTCTTAATATATCAAGTTAAACAAAGTGCATTTAAGAGAAAGAGTAAGAGTTATAATAAACTTTTATTTGCAAATTCTTGATAGAACATTTTTGGGTATCCCTCCCAAAAATCAAGCACAAGACAGTGAATGATGCTAATAACTGGGTTTTAAAAAAGTATTTTGTAGTCCATATGATTCATATTCTTTGCTTTCATGAAATTTGAAGGATAACAATCTACTTGCCAACTGATTCATAATAAATAATTTTTGATCACACACTATTTTGTTATTTTGCCATGAAATTCTGAAGGAGTTCAAATTGAGTGCCATTATTAAAACAAAATCCCTTTCATTCCATCAGCTCATACATATAAACAAACTTTCTTAATATTTCCAGTAATAAAATGAAAACCATAAGTAGAATTGATTATAAACTGGAATATTCTAACAATAACTCATTTATCCATGGATAAGATCCATTATTGAAAAATAGCTTTATTAATCTCATTAAGATATATATTCTGAAAAAAATTATTTCATGTTAAAATTATTTACTAAATTTATAATATGCATGTGCTAAGATTATCTACCAACAAAAATCATAATACAACTCAATCCAAAAGAGAAACAATTTACTAAAAGTTATGTAATAAAATTTTATTATATAAAATTTTCACAAAAAAATAAATTTTAGAGTATATACATATTTTGTGACAAGATGGGCATAAAGTGGTATTATATTGCTATGCAATTTGGTGGTGGAAGTGGAATGGAAACACAAGTCCAAAACGAAAAGGGAAAAATTATAGATTTCTGAATTTTAAAGAAGAACTCATTCATATGTATTTTAAATGGTTGATGAATATTTCAAATTATTATGCTCCAGGAGAAGAAATAGACATGAGTTGCTTCTCCTGCAAGTATTTGCTCTGAGCTTTCTTACAGAGCACTGGGGTCTAGTAATTTATGTCTGTTTACTGTATCTCCTTCTTAGTCGCTGATCAAATCATGCCTAGAGAAAACTTCCCCCAGAATATTTGTCATAACTTCTAAAAATTTACTTATGTTTTGTTTGTTTATGAAATATTCATTTAGCACTTGAGTTTTTTTTTGTTATGGTATAACATATAATTGATGCTTTTTTCACAAATTTATAGTCATTTATGCCAACACTATTTTATGAACAGTTACAAACCTTCAATACTTCATCAAATCCTACATTTCCTGATGAATTTGTTCCCCTACTTTCCATTTTGGTCCATTGATCTATTTGCCTTGCACTCTATATTTTATTTACAATATCTTTACAGAATATTTTTAAATTTAACTGGTAGAAAAAAATTCCTCATATTTATTCCCTGAAATTTACATATTTACTTTTCCAAATTAACTTTAGAATAAATTTTTCAACTTTAAAAAAATTGCCTTACGATTGCTATTGGTATTACATTAAATTTACTTTTAATGAGTTGGTTTATCCGTCTTGGCTCAGTGGAACTATTAGCTACTATTGAAAATAATCTTTATAGCTTCTCAATTTTCAACTACCTACTGTGAACAGCAGCTCTTTCTCAAATTATTACATGAAATACGGATCAGTTGAACTTGTGATTTTCATTGCTCTGTATGTGTGTAAGGATGCTGATAGAAACCATGGATTATTTTGCCTAACCATGATTTTTTTTCTTTCTTTGTTTATTATTTCATCATATTGTAGGGGTACAAATGTTTAGGTTACATGTATTGCCTTTGTCCTACCCAAGTCAGAGCTTCAAGCATGTCCATCCCCTAGATGGTGTGCACTGTACCCATTAGGTGTTATATAACCATCCCCTCCTCCCCTCTCCCATCTGCCCGACACGCGATGAATGTTGTTACTACCATATGTGCACCTAAGTGTTGATCAGTTAATACCAATTTGATGGTAAGTACATGTGGTGCTAATTTTTCCATTCTTGTGATACTTCACTTAGTAGAATGGGCTCCAGCTCCATCCAGGAGAATACAAGAGGTGCTAGATCACCAGTGTTTTTTTGTGGCTGAATAGAACTCCACAGTATACATATACCACATTTTATTAATCTGAGATAAAATAAGATCATGTGCTTTCAGGGTGGTATGGCCTTAGACAATTAGTTCACTCGTGTATTTATGGTCACTTGGGTTGTTTCCATATCTTTGCAATTGTGAATTGTGCTGCTATAAACATTTTAGTGCAGATGCCTTTTTTATAGAATGTCTTTTTTTCCCTTTGAGTAGATGCCCAGTAGTGGGATTTCTGGATCAAATGGTAGTTCTCCTTGTAGCTCTCTGAGGTATCTCCATATTACTTTCCACAGAGGTTGTACTAGTTTGCAGTCCCACCAGCAGTGTATGAGTGTTCCTATCTCTCCGCATCCACACCAACATTTATTGTTTTGGGACTTTTTGATAAAGGCCATTCTCACTGGAGATAAGTGATATCTCATTTGTGGTTTAGATTTGCATTTTCCTTATGATTAGAGATGTTGAGTAATTTTTCGTATGTTTCTTGGCCATCAGTCTATCTTCTTTTGAAAAGTTTCTGTTCCTGTCCTTTGCCCACTTTTGATACGGTTGTTTGATTTTTTTTCTTGCTGATTTTCTGAGTTCTATATAGATTCTAGTTATCAGCCCTTTATCGGATGTGTAGCATGTGAATATTTCTCCCATTCTGTAGGTTGTCTGCTCTCATGATAGTTTCCTTCCTGTGCAGAACAACAAAAATAAATAAATGGGACCTGATCAAACTAATCATGATTTTTTAATGCATATCTTTCGAAATTGGCAGGCTTGCAAGGCTTTTGTTGATTCTCAGATCAGCTATTTATTTGAGGTCTTCTCGGTACCTCCAATTTGAATTTCAGGAACACTGTAAAGCTTACATTCTAAAGAAGTCCATTTACTTAGGTTTTAATGGGTGATAAAAACTTAATTGTACTGTATTTATGCATATTTGAAGAGAAATAAAATGTTTTCCATGGTAATTCTTTTTATCTAGAAATATGTGATAGCTGTTTATTCAAGTCTTGTTTTCTGTTTTTAAATAGAGATTTATTATTTTCTTCATAAAAGTCTTGTAAATTAATGTTGTTTACTTTACTCTTATTGTGGGTAAAGTACTTTAATACTACTTTTAAAAAATTAGTTATTTCTGATAGTAGTATAGCGCTATAGTGTATTGCAGGGGTATGGTATTGTGTATGGTATATCTTCTCTTCACTCTTGCTGCATTCTCTGATAAACTTGAATACTGTGTTAATATACTTATATTTTTGGTTTATTAGTAGTAATAATAAAAGTTATCATAGTTATTAACTTTTAATTATTTAGGTGACTAAATTCTCTAATTTTCTTACCATATTTATTAGAATAATATCAATAATTGATGATTGGCGGCCTTATTTCCTTATTCATTGTTAATAAGGAGCTTTCTATTAATATTTATTCCTGATTGATAGATGTCTAGTTCTAAAGAATTCTTGAATTGTACCCTCCAAATAATTAATTTTCACTTTCATCTTTGGATATTTTTTCTTTTGTTTTGATTTGATATGTTGTTACTATTGTTACTTCCAAAATTGAATGCTTAGGTTATTTATTTTTTATTCTCTCTTACTTTCTCCTAAAATATCTAAGACTTAATTTTATTCTGAAAAATTTCAGCTACCTTTTATGTAATATTTTTATATGTTATATTCTCAGTTTTATTCAATTCTAAACAGTTCATAATATATTTTGACTTCCTACTTAATTGAAGAAATTTTTAAAAAATGTGGTCTCCCTTCCCTCCCTCCGTTAGTCCATTCCTTCCTTTTTTCTTCCTTCCATTTTCTTTCCATTGTCTAATATCACTTTCCAAAACTGAACATTTGTGCTAAACATTTTATTTTTGGCCTTATTTTGTCATTGAATTTTTTCCCCAGTTTTATTTAAATTTTATTTGTATTTGTAGAATTTTCTCACATTGAGTTCTCAAATTACATTCTGGGGTCTTTATTTATTTTTGCAATGACTTTGGAATAAGAAAGAAAATGATTTCTCAATAATTTGCCAATTTTGGGCCAAAGTTTTTAGAATAGACTGCCTCACATGTTTATTTATCAAACTTATTTAGTGTCCTAAAGGTTAATATTTGTATTTAACCAAAACATTTGTACCCCTGTAATATTCTGAAATTAAAAAAAAAAATACAAGATATCATTGAATTTTTAACAGCACACCCCAAACATTGTTATAATGGCAAATACTTCTTGCTTAACTAATAGCTATCTTCTAATTTTGCTTATAAACAATAACCTAACTGTTTTTGATGCCAATGTTCACAGTTTAAGAGGAATAATTATCATAGGTCTTGGTCATTTAAGTCTTCTTATTCTTAATGAATCCTTGCTTTCCCAACAGTCCTTGCATGTAGAGCTGGGCATGTGACCTAGTACTACTCAATGAGTTGTAGCTGAAGGTTTCCCAAGGGAGCACTGAGAAAGGGATATCCTCTCAGATAATAAGAGAATAGCATGTGGGGATAGTGCTTGCCTCTCCTGCCTCCTGTCCTTGAATAACATGTCTTCTAACTATGTCATGGCTGAAGGTGTGGCAATCATTTGACATCTTAGGGAAAAACAAGAAAACTACAGAAATATTGTAATAGAAACAGCCATCCCACTGTTTAATAGCAGACTTTCTGAATTTTAGCTGTGCTCATGGCTTCTTGAAATAATGTCTATATGTACCAACCTTTCTTGATGCTAGTTGCTCTCAGGTCATTAAATTCTGACTAAAGTTATACAACTTTTGATTTTTTTTCTCTCTAGTTTACTCTATTATTGTCTAGAATGAAGGGCTAGCCAGAGCATTCTTTCTAGACCATAAGGTGAATTAGAAATGGAAAATCTACAAAAATGTTGCAACAAGATAGGAGGATGCTAGATCTCCAGTTCTGTAGAGCGCCTTTCCAGCCATGGCCCATGTATCTTGATTGTTATGTAATAAAGAACTAAACTTCCATATTTTTCACCCAATTTTATTTTGAATTTCCTGTCCCTTAAATCCAAAACTAGTCTTAACTAATAATGATGACTTGTATTTCTGATTTTATTGAGACACATGATGAAAAGAGTAACTGCTTAACTTTAGGTTCTCATTCAGCACAATAATGTTTTCTTGCTTCTTGACTGGTTTCTCTGTTACTTGTAGGAAAATCATACACCACCATTAAAAAATAAAACTTTACAAATATATTCATAGATTTGCTAATTATCATTTTTATTAAGTTCTCTATGAAAGAAAAAGCAAACTGTGCCAATAACTTATTAGAATTTCTTCTGGGATATATTTTGAAGCAACATTGTATTTTAAAACAAACCTACTGACCTATATTTCTTATTTTCATAGGCGGAGCTTGCAAAGAAAATAATCCTCCTTATAAAATAGCATTTAAACATCTATATTTCATAGCTATATTATAAATTTTTCAGCATGATAGGATAATTTCTAGTTAATCTGGTAATTGACTTCATATGCATATGTATGTATTTATATATCTGTTTGAATTCAAATTTTCAAAATTTCCACTTCCAAGCAATTTTGTCCTTTGTCATATTACATAGCCAAGATAAAAAGCTCTTAATTTTTCTGATCAAAATCTATATTTTAATGGCATAAATAAGAGCTGTCATCCAAACATAGACATTCCTTTGAGATATTATATATTACAAAGATTATGGCCTGTGGACTGAGTTTGGACAGTTAATGCATATAAAGTTAATTCTTCGTTAATTTCATAAAGAATATCCAGGGGCAAAAAGTAGTTTGAGGAAGACAATCATTTAGAATAGTAGAAGGTTGTTACCTTTTCCAGCTGGTTGGTGTTTCAGGGTCATCTTAAAATTGCCAATCTCACTACTTACTACTTGAATATCTTGGAGCTGTGTATATGAACAGTCAACTCTTTCATTGCCTTGAGCATTGCTGGAGGATATTTAAGCTATTTGCTGATCTCTAGCTATGTTTTAACCAAACTTTATTTTATAAAGAGTCCCTAGGCTCAACTGTGCGGCATTTTTATGCCTCCTTTGATTGATGCTTCCAGCCACAGCCCTCAGTGATTTGGTAATATTTTAAATCCCTGCCTAAGTTGTTTCACTGCTAGATAACCCATGTGTAGAGCTGCCAGAATATTTGTATTCTTTTCTCTGTGGCCAAGAACTGATTTAATGGTCCCTGAGAGAATTTTGTTGTTTGATGGCTTTCCTCATTCTGATGTCTGCTTTCTGTGGTTTTACAGAAAACTTATTATCTTAGAAGTTAGGCCTCTTTTTCTTATCCTTCTGATCCTATCACTTCCATTTTTTTTCTTAGGACATGGAACTAGAAGTCAGTCGTACCTGATTTTGACACTGAGCCCCACTAGTATTTGACTAAGTTTGAGATACTGTCCTCTGAGCCACAAGTTCCATAAAATGCACCTTGTGATAAGTAAATAAAGTTGTGATGTAACAGTGCCAGGCACATAGTAATTACTTAATAACACTCAGTTTTTTCTTTCCCTTTTATCCATATTGCAGTTATAATTAGTCCTTTCATATTGAAGAATTAATTCATCAGGGATTTTTAATATCAAATGCAGTTTTCAGTCAACATTTATTGTATATCTACACTCAGATTTAATCAAGAATTTGTTTTTCTTCTCTTTGTTGCTGAATTGTCTGGTTGTTAATTTGTAACTTAGAACTTTTCTGATTAATTGGGCAATTGTGCATTTTTAAGCTAGCAATACATTGTTGAAATATTTAAGCTAGTAATACCAACTTGTTACTACATTTGGACGATTATGTGCATTTTAGAATTTATTGAATAATAATGATTGTAATGATAAAACTATTAGCACTTCAGAATTTATCAATCTGAAGTTTTCAAGCTTATATTCAAGGTAATTATGTCTTAATATGCATATATTTTATATTCAGTCTATGTCAAGCATACTATTTTGCTTCCTTTAACTTTCAATATATAAGGTTTATGAAATGGACACTATTATTTCAATGAATTGCACTAGTTTTCCATTATCCCAAGGATTAGGCTTAAGTGACAAATGTTTGTATTTCATGAGTCCTTTTTGTTCCCACAATTATCTTAATCTCATCTGGACTTTTGTAATTACACTTCAGAATTCTTAATCTTCTCTTAATTCCATAGCAATATTTTTCTAGTTTTAAATATAGGGAAATTCTGCTGTTAACTCTTGGTGGAAAATCAGAATATTCTCTTAGCAGTTAGCCATATATGTTACTTTAGCTGCTGTAATTTAGGTTCATGACTTGGAACTTACTAAACCCAAGACCTAGAAATTATGTATCCTTATTTATAGAGAAATTAAAGGCAATAAACTTTTTAAAATAAAATTAATTAATTTCAAATATTGAAATTCAAAATATATTTTTTAGGAGAAAGTCAAATGCTATTTATTATTAATGAGGAACAAGATCAGAGATGGACTATATCGTACCTTGATGTTCAGCCTCTTGAATATTGGGTTGTAGAACTTCTGTTCTTTCCAGCTGAGGCCATGTGCCAAGACTTCTCTTTACATCACTGGTCAACCAGAGCTGGGGGCAGATCATGGGTTGACCTTGGTTCATGCTGTTCAATAAAATAGATTATTTGTAGTACAGATAATCTTTGCTTATTTTATAAGTTTAAAATTCTTAATACCCTAAAGTCAAAATATCTTTCATTAATCATTTTTCAAAGATAATATTGAAGGAACTTATCCCTTAAAAATAACTGGTGAAGTCTTCTGTTTCCACTTACAATATAGAGAGAGAGTTGCAAGGGGATGCCCCTTTCACTCAAACAGTGAGAACCTTAAATTCATAGTTTCCTAAGATGAGTAGAAATGTGTACATGCAAGGAAACCTACTAAATTATAACCCACAAAGAAATTTGCCTGACCTAGAGCAGAAGTGACCCATAATGTTTTTATTCCTGGTGCAACAGCTAAAGAAGGGAAAAAGTGACTACATCTGTGACTAAGGAGAAAACAGCTGCACTTTCAATACGTTGTTAAAGACTGATGATGTGATACGACAGTTTAGAATCCCTAGGAGTCAGAGAGAAAGAAAATCTGCAACGACCTGCCAACTTTCTTCCACAAGCTTCACTTAGCATTCATGAGATAGATTGTTGGCAGCATAGGACAACTGAGACAGATTCCATGGGAGGTTGAGGTGTGTGGGCGCTGCTGAAGTCTAAGGGGAGGAGAGAAGAACTAAGAGAAATCCATAGGCACCTCAGGTATTCATCATGGGGCGGGGTTGTCAGCTTGCTAAACCGTGGGGGCAGAGCAGGAGAACTGAGATAAAGCCTTTGGGCCATTCATGCCTTATACTGAGTATGAGGAAGCCTCTGTCTATGGCTGGAGGAGAGGTGTGAGTAACCCCTAAGGTATAGGTTCACAGGGATCACTGAGGTCTGAGAACTATGGAAAAAAAAAAAAAAAAAAAAAAAAACCAGAAGGAATCCCCACAGGCTCTCTGGGTCTTACAATAAGCATGAAGCAGAAGCCAGCTGTGGCTGGGTGTGAGGAAAGAAAGATGGAATAAAACTCTCCAAGGTGCAAGAGCACGAAGTCTGAGGACAGGAAAACAGAGAAATGGTGCAGGAACTCGGATCCCAAGTTTGTCAAAGCAAAGGTTCTGAAAACACTCTCAAATAATTTGAAACTTGTAGTAAACTAAATCTAACTAAAGAAACAACAAATTCTCGACCTAACTTAAGTGTAGAATAGGTTGACTCAGAAGAAGGAATGTCCTCTTTTTTCTAGACACAAATATTTACTTCAGTATCTTATTTTTCAAAATTGTCTAGAATTTAAGTAAAATGTATTAGACAAATGATGAAGAAAGAAATGAGACCCATATTAGAGGTCAAGAGATGTGGGAATTATCAATCAGGGATTTTAAAATACCATAATAAAAATGTTAAAGGATCTTATGGAAGAGGCCAGCTATTTTATGAAAGTAACTATGATAAATATGTGAAAGCATCTTGTGCAAAAGGGAACAGATGGGAACTATCAGTACAGATAGATATTACAAAGAATAAAGTCAAAGGGAAATGCTAGCTATGAAATATATGGTAACAGAAATGAAGAATTTTTCTGATGAGCTTATCAGCAGATTGTGCATAGCAGAGGAAAGAATCAGTGGACCAGTTATCTAAATACAGGTAAATAGAAAGTGTCCAAATTGAAATACCAAAACTAAAAGAGTAAATAAAATAGAACAGAGCATGCAAGATTTGTGGGACACTATAAAATAATATAGTTGAATAATATTCCATTCTATGGATGTACCATAGTTTCTTTATCCATTCATCTGCTAAAGGATATTATTTGAAGGTTGCTCCAAATATCTGGTGATTATGAATAAAGCTGCTAAAAGCATTCCTGTGCATTCATTTTTGTGGGCAGAAGTTTTCAAGTCAGTTGAGTAAATATCTAGGAACATGATTGCTACACTGGATGATAAATCTAAGTTAAATTTTGTAAGAAACTGCGAAACTGCCAATCTACCAAGCAAAGTGCCATTTTGTATTCCCACCAGCAATGAATAAAGGTTACTGTTGCTCTGATCCCTGCAAGCTTTTGGAATTTTCAGTGAAGAGTCTGTTTAGATCTATTGCCTGTTTAATAATTGGATAGAAGTCTTTTATCAGATATGTTATTTGCAAATATTTTCTCCCAGATTATGAATTGTCTTTTCAGTCTTGTAACTGTGTTCTTCATAGAGCAATATATTTTTAAAATTTTGTATAAAGTCTTATTTATCATTACTTTCTTTCATGGATCATACTTTTAATATTGTGTTTAAAAAACTTATGATCAAGCCTTAGGTAACATAAGTTTTGTCCTGAATTTTCTTCCGGAAGCCTTATACTCTTACATTTAGGACTATGATTCATTTTGAGTTAATTTTTGCATGTGGCATGAGGTGTGTGTCGTTTTGTTTTGCATGTGAATATCCAATTGTCTCAGTGACATTCCTTTGTTCCTTTGACAAAAATCAGTTGACCATATTGGTGTGAGTCTATTTTTGCAGCTTCTATTCTGTTCCATTCAACAATATTTCTATCTTTTTGTCAATAATGAACATTTTTGATTACTGAACTTCATAACATGTCTTAAAATCAGGTATTGTAAGTCTTGGCACCTTTGTTTTCTTTTGAAGAATTGTTTCAATTATTTTAGTATCTCTGCCTTTCCATATAAATATTGAATCATTTTGTCAACAGGTTATCTACAAAAAAAACCATGCTGGGATTTTGACTGAGAGTTTGCTAAATCCATAGATTAAATTGAGAAAAATTGGCAATGTTATTGAATGTTCCAATTCTTTCTTCCTTTTCTCCCATTGCTGTATACCAAAAAGAAATTTATTTTGAAATTTAAAAAGAAGTACCATGTATGTCAACATCAAAACTAGAATACATAGGAAAAATATTACAAAATATGCTAATGTAAGTTTTAAAGGATAGAAATCAACAAGGAGTATATTCTTGGACCACATGGGAATTAAAGTAGAAATCAGTAAGAGAAAGATACTTTGACAGACACCAAATTTGTGAAAAATAATCAACACTCTCTAAATGACTGTGCATCAAAAAAACAAAAAGAAAAGAAAACTTAGAAAGGACATTAGAAAATAGTTGGAAATGAATAATAGGAAAAACACAAATTATCAAAATTTGTGGAATGAAGCTAAAGTATTTATTACAGGGTAACCTAAAGCAATTAATAATGATGTTTAAAAAGTAAAAATATATTATAAAATTTATGACTTATGCCTAAAACTTATGAAGCTAGAGAAAAGAGAAAACAAAAATAAGAGTGAATATCATTGAGCCTGAAAGTGGACAAAAATAAAGTGTCAACAAAGTAAAAAGCTGATTCTTGAAAAAAACTAATAACATTTGCAATCCTCTGGAAAGATAGAAACCATAAATTATTAGTACCAAGATAAGGAACAATATTATGGAAGTCAACCCAAATAACAAGAGAATATAATTAAAAACTTTGTGTGAATAAATTCAATAACTTGGTTAAAATGGAACAATTATTTGAAAGACATAATTGGCACAACAAGAAGTAGAAAATCTGAATAGCACTATATATATTAAGGAAATTAAATTTTTAATTATGAAACATTCCCACAAAGATAACTCTAAGACCATTTGGCTTTATTGGTGAATTCTAAGCATTTAAGAAAATTATAAAACGGTATTATACAAACTATATTAATAGAAGAGAAAAAGTATCTTGAATTTATTTAATTAGACAAATATATCTTTGATTCCAAAACCAGAAAAGGATACTCATGAAGAGAAAATTAAAGACAGATAGCTCATGAATAAGATGCAAGCATTCTTTTAATAGTATTAACAAATTAGATGCTATATATAAAAAAGTACAAGAAAATATGGTTTACCCCAATAAGATAAGATTAATCTAATATACAAAAGTTTATAAAAGTCATTTAATGTAATTACCACATTACATTAATAAAAAAGAAAAATATTACGTGGTCACTTCAGTTTATTAAAAAAATACAAAAAAATTCAATATCCACTGATGGCAAAAATTCCTCATCAAACTAGAAATAGAAGGACATATCCTTAAATGAATAAAGTCATTAAAAACTTCTGTAGCTAATGTCATACTAATAATAAATAGTGTATATTTCTCCCCTGAAATTAGGAACATAGCAAAGAATTTTCCTCTCACTCTCACATTTTAATTCAACATTGAGAGAAAATACTGTCTAGTATAATAAGGCAAGGAAAAGAAATAAGAGATATAGAGATTAGAAAGAAAGGAATAAACTGTCTTTCTCAAATGACCTATTGTGTATGTAGAAAATCGTTAAGAAACCAAGTCCATTATCCTAAGTGAAGTATCTCAGGAATGGAAAAATAAACACCACATGTTCTCACAAATAAGTGGGAGCTAAATGACAAGTACACATGGGCACAAAGAGATTTAAAACACATTAGAAACTAAGAAGGAAGAGGATGGGAAACAGGTGATGGATAAAACCTTACCTATCGGGTACAATGAACACTGTCCAGGTGATGGACACACTGAAAGCCCTGACTTCAGCATTATACAGTGTAATACATGTAACAAAAACATTTATACCTCCTTAATATTTGAAAATTAAAAAATACAAAAAAATTGTAAGAAATCAAGAAAAAATACCTATTAGGATTAAAAGTGAATTTACCAATGTTGCAGGACAAAATGTCAATACACAAAAGTTAATTAATTCTCTCTTACTGCCATCAATTAACAATGGGAAAATAAAATTAAAGAAATCTAAAAAAAAATGTACTAGAGGCGACAAGTGAATTTAGCAACAATTTAGGTCACTAAATGCTATGATCTGAATGTACATGTGTCCCCCAAATTCATGTGCTGATCCCTAATCACTAGTGTGATAGTATTGGGAGGCGTGATCTTTGGGGGATGATTAGGGTGTGAGGGCAGAGTCTTCATGAATAAGATTTGTGCCCTTATAGAAAAAGGCCTCAGAGAGCTGTCTTGTCCCTTCTGCCATGTGGGATCACAGGTAGATGTCCTCTATGAACCAGAAAATGGCCTTCACCAGACACTGAATCTACTGGCACCTTGATTGTGGGCTGTCTAGTGTCTAGAACTGTGAGAAATAAATCTTTTTTGTTCATAAGCTACCCAGTTTATGGTATTTTATCATGGCAACTAGAATGAACTAAGACACTAAGTTATTAATAATATTTAAAAATCACGTGACAAAACAAAAATTTTTAAAGTACAATTTAAAGTGGCATTCAAAAAACATAAAATATTTTATGGTAAATTTAATGAAAAATATGCAAAACTTTTTCCCTGAAAGATCATTGATTTGATTCTAAGAGTATTTTAGAGATAGAAGAGAAATAAAAAAGACCTAATGAAATAGAAAGATATACCATGTGTGTGGATGAAAGGACTTTATTTTATGAATATTTGAATTATCTCCAAATTGATATATAGACTTACTGCAATCTCAATATCTTAGCAATAATTTTTTAAGAAATTGACTTGCTGTTTCTAAAATTTATATAGAAAAAAAGCAAAATAATTTTGAAAAAGGACAGATTTAGAAGACTTATTCTAATTGACTTCAAGATAACTATTAATCTGTGGTAGTCAGATTGTAGTGCTGGTGAAAGAAAAGACTATAAATGAACGGAATAAAAGAAAAAAAGATATTGTGGTGCTGGTGAAAGAAAAGACTATAAATGAATGGAATAAAAGAAAAAAGAATTCTAAAATCTCATATATAAGCTTCAAATGATTTTGACCCTGTAGCTAAAGCAAGTCAATGGAGAAATAAAAATTATTTTCAATAAATGTTGCTGAAACAAGTGTGTACTATTATTTTCTAAAAAGAAACTTCTACCTCGCACCACACTTGAAAATTAATAGAATATGTATAATAATCATAACATAACAGCTAAAGCCTTCTGTTGAGAAAAATAGAACATCTTCATGATATTATTTGTGAAGGCACAAAAGTATCACTGGACATTTTTCTTCCTTAAATAAAACATCACATTATTTTATAAAATAGAAGCAAGATAACTTAAGAGAGGCCCTTCCAGGACAATATATCCTAAAAAAATATAATTTCTTCAAAGATATGCCTAAAATACAATTGTAGGAAATGGTTTATAAATAAACATGAAGCCATTTAATGAAAGAAAATATGAATACTGGTTTGAAAATGTATAATTACCATATATAAAAGTATGCACTAAAGTGCAATTTTTGAAGGGAGCAGTGATTTGTTTAATTGAAATGTGAGGGGAGAATGTGATCTCTGAAGATACATATAAAAGTTTTGGTAAATGAATAGATCCATTTCTAATAGGATTTAATGAATTGTTATAAGAATAAAGTACTAGTGAAGCACAAGAATGTTAAATTGAAGTTTTATTATTAAAATTAAAATTAGGAATTAAAAATTGTTAAAATTAGCTCAAATGCAGAGAATTATGGAAGAAATAGGTGATATCATTTAAATAATTTTATTTGGACATACATAATAAAAAGAAAGTAACAATGGTTCTGATGCAACATTTCCAAATATTAAGTCAAGTCAAACTCAATAAATCAAATAATCAAAAAAGAAGTCAAAAACCATTTCAGAATCTACTGGGTAAAGACTTGGTCTTGGTGCACTGTAAATGGCAAAGGGCATAAAATATATTTCTGGTTTCAAAAAGCTCATATTCTAACTGAAGAGGGAACAGACACAAAAAGAAAAGTATTCTAAGGGGCACATGATCAGTACTCCATGAATTGTGTGCACAAGTGCTACTGAAGATATGATAAATCTTTTTGAAGTATGGAGTCATTAGTTAGAAATAAATAGAATTAATAATATAAAGCTGTGAGTTCACAGATTTCTTATTTCTTTCTCTTCCTTAAGCTTAGGAGTAGAGCTTAGTATACTGGCAATCTTGATTTGTTGTCAGTCACACGTAAGGCTGAGACTGCCAAACTGTGGTCCTGAAACAAATCCAGGGAACAGTATTTGTGCCCAGGTATTCACTCTCAATCATGGCAATGAACTGGGTTCTTAAGATCTATTCCAACAAAGTAATCCAGGGAATCAAGAAGCCAGAAAAGTCAAAGTTTGTCTCATAACACAGAGATATTTTTCTTAGAGATTGCAATGGAAATATAGTCTTTGTTTATCATAGAAAAAGCTGACATATTCTTATTTTGGATTAATTTTATTCTCTTCAATTTGCAATGGACATGGAAAATGCATTGGAATAGAAGAGAGGAGAACTGTATCATAATGTTAAGGCTTTCATCAAGGAGTTGTTTGAATTTCTGAAAGTCACTTAACCTCTGTGAGATTTATTTTTCTAAAAAAATCAGAAAGTGACAATCTCAGGTTGCTATAACAAAAATTTAGATAACATAAACATGTGAAGCAAGTATATGTTCAGAATGCCCAGTATATAGCAAAAAATATTTCTTGGCAACAGTTTAGGCAATTTTGAGGTATTATGCATTATCACTTCTATTGTTCTATCTGTAAAAGCAGCAAAATTGTACTTATTTCTCTTTCTCCTAAACGGTTTTATAAGAACAAAGGAGATCAATAACTTAAAGTATTAACATATATAAATATAGTGCTAAACAGTATATTGCTAAAAAGGGCAAGTTGGTTATTATCTAAGAACTTATGTTCTGCCATAAATAGAGAAAAATCTATGCCTTGGCATCTTCTATTCATCTGTGATACACACACACACACAATATTGTTCTACTGAAATAATCCTCAATATATCATCTCAATGATATCTATTTGTGAAAGCTATTGATGTTGGTAATATAGTTGCCTTAAAAAAAATAACAATCCTGTACTTGGTATCAAGCTATTAAGGAAAGTAATATTTTAATTTCTTCTAATACTTCCTGTATTCAGTTAAAAGTTTTGATTTTATAGAGATAATATCCTTAATCAAAAACAGTGTTTCTATTTCTGATAACCTTTGCCCTTATGGCAGATCAATATTGTGAGCTGATATTTGCTGAAGAGAGATACTTTTTTATAAATAATATGGGGAACGTGGTTTAGGATCAACACCATAACAAGGTTAGCTACATCATTAGCAGAATTATCTTTAAATATGTAGAATTTGTAAAAAGGGTTTCAACATGTGTCTTTCATTTCATATAAAATCTCACACAAAAAATCCTAAGCAAACCTCACAATAATAGGAAAAAAGAGAGTAATAGGTTTCATTTTGTTATACAGGCCAGTACTATCCATGCATGTAAAATCAAAGTTAAATTTTCTTGGTTTGAAACACCCCATCTCCGATTTTCATACATTACACTAAGCCACCATAAGTTAAGGCCTGCATTTGCAAGTCCAATGACTCCACGATCCTGCCAGCAGTGAACAATACTGATTAAGCAGCCATATGTCATTTAGTGATTATTTCATGACACAGTAATCATTTCAAATTGTTAATGCAACAAGAGAAGGATTTTCATAAGAATACATTTTTGAATGCTATTTTATTTTCTAGTCGAATGCCCATTTAGTGTTTTTCTCCCCCAAAATCCCATGGAACAAGTCAATATGTAAATAAGTCATTAGCCAAAGGGAAGGGAAATAAAAAAAAAAAAATCCCCATACTCGGCACTAATAAGATTTCAGATGGGCTCCTAGTAATAAGCATATGAAAATGATAGATACATTTCCTACTTCCTCCAGGGAGTTTCTATCTGACCTAGTTGCAATGCTACAGTGTCAAGTATGTTTTCTACCTATGAGTCTAAAAAAATGTAAAAATGTTAAGGGAGATTTGGGAAGCTTTGTGATTTCTAAATGTATTACAAGAGAATTGAATTAACTCAGGTGGAAGTGGGTCAAACAAAATAAAGCATTGTTTTTATAAAATTGAAAAAAATAAAGGAAAACTTTATTTTTACTTTATTAATCATATAAATATATCATAATTAGAATTCTTAAGACAATATAAAGTGAATGTGTGTGGGTATGTAGATACATATGTATGTAGTGATATTTTTTTCTTTTTCAGGAATCAAAAGCAACTGGAAGATAGAAAAAAATAGACTAAAAACAGAAAAATATACAGCTCCAGAGCAACCCAGCAGCTAAGGCCACTTGCAATCAAGGCCCTTCTTAAAATGACAGCCAGCAGGTGAGAACTGCGAGCTAGAGGCGCCAGTGGAGTACAGACTCCGTGGGCTAGACAATGCAGAAGTGATTGCCTTCCCAGAATGTTTCTGAACTGTATTCCGCTACAATCACCCAACATAGCCCAGGGTGGTGCCAGATTCTGTTGCAAAATCATTTGACATGAAATTCCTCCAATATAGAATAGATTTTCAAGAGAGGGCACGCTGCCGTCTAGATCCCACGTGTTTTTATAGTTGAAGAAAAATAAAAAGGAAAGGAAAAACACGGCTTTTGTGACCTTTCCCTCTCAAGGACCCCATTTGAAATATGAGAAGTGTTCTGTGGAAGTGAAACAAAACCATCTAGAATGATGTGAGAATTTAAATAGCTTTGTAGGAAAAAAGAGAGCTCGTTGGTTACATTTAGAGTGTATGATATGGATCACTGAAAATTTAAAGTCATAAATGGGAATAGCATGGGAGGAAGACGAAAGTGAGGTTCAGTTTGTTGTAAAGCAGGTCTCTGAAGAGCAGTGGGACTTAAGAGTCCACTGGGTGGCAAGCAGTGAGAGAAATGTGTTAGCAAAAAAGGAAAGATGATTAGAAACTATAAATTCACTGATCATGATTTCTATAGCTATCACTCATTTCTCCACCAGCGTTCCTGCTGGGCACAACACTCATCCCCCTAAAGTCCGGAGTGTTATTGTTTACCTTGATTGAGATTTTGAGGTCTTGCTGAAAGACGAAAGACAGAGATTTGGGTCTGTTTATCCAGTCAGTGTTTTAAAATTGCATGCCAAATAAAATATTGATAATGGATCTGTTACAGTAATTATAATACTACCTTTTTTGAATCCTACTATAGATCACTGTATTAAGCTCATAACCTAAAGTATTAATTTTTATGAAAACCTTTGACCAAATTTAGTATCACATCACAAATATGCTATAATCTGGTTAAAAGCATAGGTTAGAATTACATAAAAATGAATGTGCGGACTTCAAACTTTTAAGGAGAAGAAAATAGATAAAGACAGGAATAGAACAACGATGCTTCACAACGTAGACACTTCGAGTTATAGAACATTTTTTATCAAGCAATTGAGCTCCCTTCCTGACGCACACAGGCCAGCCAGCAAGTAGATGGGAGCTGGGTCAAATCTCTCTGGCCGATCTGGGGTCTGGGCAAATTTATGGGATCGGAGAGCAAGGGAATGGCTTTAGGAATGTTAGCTTGGCAGGCTCTGATTGGAAGGCTTCAAATTTGACCATTTATGGTAAAGGTATATTGAAGTGGATTTTAGCTCCGTTCTTTGGGGGCCAACAGATCTGTCACTTCTGAAACAGTTCCGGCATTCGGGTTCCAGTCACGTCCCAGGCTTCTTCGTTCCAAGGGGAGAAATTGGTGGCTTCAGGCGCTGTTAGAAGTCAAAGAGGTTTAGAGTTTTTTTCTGTTGCGCGTGTCCGGGCTACGTAACTTGCGGTTTTCCACGTAGACCCACCTCCAAGGTAATAGGACATTTTGTTATCAACAGAGTAGGCCCAGTTTGGTCTGGTCCCTTGGTTAGTTACAGTATCATTTGAGGAAGAATCATGGCATTTTTAATAATTTCTATTTATTGAGCACATTTATTGAGCACTAGCATATATTAAGGGCTAATTATTCTTCTTACATGCTATAGGGCTTAGCACTTTCATATGTATTATATTCCATCCAAATAACAGCCCTACAGGAACAGATTTGCTACTTCTATTTTTCAGACAAGCAAAGCGTGGTTGCAGACATTCAATAATAACTGGCCCATGTTCACTGGCTAATAAATGGTGACATAATTATTTGAATTCCGATTTCCCTGACTCCAAAATTTATTCTTTTGTCTACTGAGCTATATTTTTCTTCAATAGTATAAGCTATCTCTAGATTCAGATAAAATATGCAACTCTTAGGCTGTGGCTCCCTGAGAGTTTATTAAGTAGTGAGAACCTTAAACTGAGTCTTAGTCCAAACCTCAAACTTAGGGCTAACCCTAACTCTCTGGAAATTGTGATGATCTCAGCGATCCTGCCGCTTCATGACTGTGATGTATTTTGAGAGGAGAGGTCAGAACTTCTTTTGGAGAGGTTAGTGAAGTGGCGCGTGTCTGCGCAAGTGGACTGGAAACCTTGCTCATTCTGGGAGCCTCAGTCATGGTATGCAACAACCTCAGAACTGCAGTGTCTCAACACATTTAATTATCTCTGAGGGTACTTGTTCACACACATCATCAAGGGAGCTCTGTTCCACTGCCCCTCAGAGACCACCCAGAACACATGGGACAGAGAGAGAACAAAGAGAACTCACATCTCCATGTCCATTCTGGAAGTGTGGCACGTGCAATTCTGCTCAAAGTCCATTGGCCACAATTAGTTTCATGGCTCTATCTGCCCGCACATGGAAGCACACAGAATATTTGGTAAATTTTACTGTTTTTACCATTGGGGTAAGGAGAAGTAGCTGAAGAACTATCAAAGTCACTTTCTGTTCTCTCTGTGCTAGTATTTATGTAAAGGAAGAATATGTTTTATGTTACAGCCTTTTCTTAAAAAATTTTTGCTTCTTTGATTTAAAATAAATTTCCTCAAAAAATATTTGCTTAATTAGCATCATTAAAATTTGTTTTTATGTATTTAAAAAACATAATCTAACAGTTATCAACTAGATTCTATGTTAAAATTATTTATTTCCATTGGCATCAATTTTGTACATTCAGGCATTTTTTTTAGTCTGACAATATAAATTCGAGGTTTTAAATTTTTTATTTTAATGCCAATATTGTGCTGTAATACTATAAAATATATTATTTAGAATCATATATTAAAATAATTTTAATATATGATTTATATTTTAAATTTTGTTAATTTTATAGCGTTCAATGTAATCCCATTGTTTTGATACACATGTATTTATTTCTTATATTAAATATTTAGCTCTTCATTATCATTTTTAGTGATATTGAATCTTTTTTTTTTAGTGGGATTAAACATTTTGAATATGCCATATATGTTTAGTTGTTTAAGTACATTACACTCTAGAAATCACTATAATAGGGTACATGATTTTAATAGGCAGATGTATGATTTCTCTGTTCCATAGAAATCAGTGAAAACTCCAGTGGGCCTGAATGAAACAGTTGGAAATGATGTAGTAAAAGGGGCATTTCTGGAAAATCTATCCTGGAATGTTTGTTTCCCTATGGGTACCCTCTTATGAACAGCTCTTTATTTGAAGTGTAAAATGTTTTAAAATTGCTTTCTGTCACTTTTAATTATGCAAAAAGCAAGTATCCCAATGTATGTGTTTGCAAATATGAAATGAATTGACATTTGAGGTGGTTTTATTAATTTTTAAAGAATTTCTTTCTGTTGTACAATGTGCATAACTTGTTATTTTCTGGATTCTTGTTTTGAGTTTTCACACATTAGATTTTGATTTTAAATTCGATTATATTTTCAGAATTTTATACCTACTTTTTGTTATGTATCTTAAATGCATGAGACTCCATGTCCCTATTAAAGAATTGGATATTATACTTCATTTCTAAGGTCAGTAATCTGATTTTCTTCTTACTCTCTCCCTTGTAACCCAGCTTTGCATTTTGGTCAAAATAGTGCAGTACCAATTCCCTTCTCAATTAATTTCTCCTCTCATCTCTAAATACACAGATATTGCTCTTTTCCCTACAATTTCTACTTATCACTTACCTTCTTTCATCACAAGTCAGTATTATGTAGATCAAAATATATGTATAGCATCCAATTTATAAGTAATTATTTATCTGTAAGGTGGAAAATAATAACAGCTCTTTTCAAGTTTTACCAGTAACTGTTCTACAAATTAATTTCTTAATAAAAATCAAATGTTTATGGGTATCCATTGAATGAAAAAACTTATGGAAATGAAAAATCAGTAAAAAGCAACTATCTGGCGCCATAATATCCACATGCATCAATAGAAACTTAAGGCAAAATATTAGGAATGAGGAAGAGAGACAATTTTATGTAGTTTCTCCCCTTATAACTTCTACATTTACTTCAACAGTGGGTTTGAGAGACTGGTGAAATATTGACTTTGTGGAGAGGAAAATGAGAAAATAGAGAGCATGATAGTGAAGATACTCAGACGATCTTAAACTCACAGCAGATATTTACCCCAGCTTGCCTAGGGAAGAAATGTTTTACTTTACCCACCCCCCTCCATGAGTCTATGTCTATTTTTTAAAAGGATAAAAATTTTGCCGAGGAAAATAACGTGGAGTATTTCAGGTACTCTGGAACCGACAGCAGAATCAGGGAGAGAATGTGCTTATTATTCTCCAACATTAGGAAATTACTCTGTGATGGGAAATTTAAGGGGAGATGATTGGAAAAGAAGCTGTGGGAAGAAACAGTGCCTGGACCAATTAGCAACATAAAACTGCAAGAGAAACTATATAAATCTTCACAGGAGTAAGTGCTTAAAAACCTATGTTTATAATAAAGACTAATGAATATCATGGCTGGGCTGAAAGTGTCTCCTTAAAGGTGAGAAGAAGTGCAGATGTAACCAAGACTGGGATAAAGCCTGAGTGACCATAGAGAGATGATAAATAGCTTTCCAATTTATCCCCTCATAAATACTGCTTTTCAATGAGACTAATATGAATGGAATAGATGACTTATGGGTATCCAAAAGGAACTGTGACTATAAAAAGCATCTCAGATAACTAAAATACTGAGAAGCAAGAGTCTAAAATGAAGTAAACAGATTTATTCACATTGATAGTTCTGATGAGCTCTCTGAAATGAGATTTTTCTCACAGTTCTAGTTGTGAAACCATCAGTATTCTTAAAACCGTTCCATCATAATACAACTCAAATTTACCTGTTTAAGAAAAATCAGTGTTTTCAAAGTAAATGTGAAACACAGTAACATTGGCTTGTTTATTTTCAAAATCCATAGGCTGGAGAAAACATATTTTAGGAGAACTATGTACCTATCACTTATTCCATAACCTGAATGCCTAGTATATTGAAGAGCACATAATTAAGAATAGGAGGATGCTTCAATATCCTTTACAGGGAATAAGCTGAGTACAATGACAATAAGCAAAGGAGCAGAGCATTAAAAAAAATAGATGCACTCAACCACAACTTAAAAAATAATTGTGATATTTTGGAAAAAAGAAGCAGTAGGTCATTCTGGTATTTATTTATCAGTAACAAGGTGGCCTTTTAAAAGGAAAAGTTTGGAGCACTTCATGCACACGTGAACTCAGATGGAAGGCAGGTGGTAGGGTAGAAATGCTTAACCAAACTTGATTTTCACTATGACCTTTGACAAAGTCATTTAATCTCCTGAGATTTGTTTCTTCATCTATAAAATAACTTCCTTGTATTGTGGTAAGGATTGCATAAGTATTTTGATATTTTGCTAATATTACATGCACACTAAGTATTAATTTCCTTCCTCCATTTGCAGTAAAGACACACATACTGGCTGCAGAAGCAAGCCAATGATTTATTTTTATATGAGTTTTATAGGATAAGGCTATGTTGATTTTTTTCATGTTAAATATATATTGTGGTCACTATAACTTTTATTAAAAATGATTGCATTTGTATTATATATTAAATATGCATCTACATATTATGTGTTATGATATAAACAAGTATTAATCTGGCATTACAAGCATACATTTCATGAACATGTAAGAAAAATGATTCATTCATTATTCTGAAATAAAATATATATATTAAAAAAATAAATTTGCTAAGACACCCCCAATGTCATCTTTCTGCAATGAACCTTGCAAATCTCTTTCAAAGATTAATTTGTAAATAATTTTTGTTTTTATGAAAGTGATTGAAATATAGCAAAGATTATTCATTGAATATAAAAGGATACACAATGAGAGGCAGATGTGGCACAAGTCTGCAACAGTTTTCACATGGATAGCAGAATTCAGGGTTTTATACTTTAGTCAGTGCTGTCCTTCGGGGCAGAACCACACCCCCTCAGGTCATTTTGGAAATTTACTGGAGGTATTTCTTTGATTATTAAAATATTAGGTGCTGCCACGTTAATAGATCAAGACCAAGAATGCTAGACATCCTGTCTAGCATTGTAGAGGTCCTGCAAAACAAACAAAATTCTCCCAGGTCACACAAACTTGAAATATTCCTCATTTCCATTTAAAGTCATTTGAGCCTTTAAACTAACTCCATTATATGTATAAACAAAATATTTTCAGTGATTGTAATAGACACTGAATTTTCCTGGAATTCGTCTATAAACTAAGGGAATATTGTCCATTGTTTTGTTCAGATTTTGTCAAAAGTTGCTGGAAAATTAGACTATAGTGACAATGTTGCTTGTGACATTTGAGTCACCAATGTAACATAGCTGTGTACATTTGCATTTATAATATTAAATTTATGGAAATTTTGTATATAAGTATTAATACATCTTTAAAAATTCTTATTTAAAAATGTCAAAACAACTATATTTAGCTGATTAGCATTGGATTTTATAGTTTGTCTAATAATTTAACAATTTCTCATATGTCTAATCTGTCAACACCTTTTTAAATAAAACAATGACACTAGCAAAATTGAATGTAAATTTTATCACAAAGCACATTGATTAAATTATCAAGGATATAATAATCATGTTTCTGAAATTTATAAGGAAATTGTGTTACTGTCACCGGACTTTTTTAAATATATCTTAATTTGAGGAATAAATGTCTTATTATTTCTTATAAAATAGCATGATGCATTATCAGATACATAAAACAAAAGTATTAGAGAAAACTAGTCTTTCTAGCTGTATGAGACATTGTTATTTTCATGTTGGAAAGAAGTTCAAATGAAAAAACTTCTTGTATTTTACTGAGCAATAATATTGCATCATGAAGGCTTGATGAGATTGTGAAAAATGTCGAAGATCAGCAGTGCAATGGAACTGCAGTCAAGCAAATTTGCATACAACAGATGAAAGTATTCGGCGTGACAATGAATCATTATGGCTTATGTATATGTAAGGTTCATGAAGATTAAAAAAATCATGAAAAATATTACTTTGAAAATTACTGAGAATAGATGAAAGAGACTATCAATTCTCAAATCCTTTAAAAATATCTCATAGGGAAACATTCTCTCTCCAAATATCACTGCTTGGATATTAGCCAGGGTAGGTCTACAATGTGGATTTAGCTCTTGGTGCTTTAGTAATTCATTATATTGTTAAATTAAATTACTTAGGTATCAGTATTAAAGAAATACTTTAAAATCAATGAATGTTGTATTCAGTGTTACCAAAAAAAAAAAAAAATCAAGAATAAACAATGCAATGGTAATAACTAGAGCTTGAAATTGGAAATAAGATGGATTTTAATGTATATTTAAACTTTTTTATTATTTGCAATTATTTAAAAAGTTTTTATTCATTAAATTAAAAATTAAGCATCACAATTCAAATATCAAAAATGATATGACATATCTTGCAAATATCTTTGTATGTCTGCAAAGTTAAATGGGTTCTTTTATGAACTGCTGAAAATAAGATCAATTGTATAGTTACCAGAATTGTCATAGGATTTGTTAACAAACATATATATTATGTAAAATTAGCTTGTGCATCAAATATTTTTACAGTTTTTATTGTTGCAGAAGTCAGATAAATGCAAATAGATTGCTTTTATTTTAATGACTGCTAAAACGAGAAGATGATTAGATTTTTTCTTAAAAAAAATTGATTTAATTTACAAAACTGGACTGGATAATTAATTCATATGAAACAGATGAAGATTATTATTAGCCAAAATTTTCTGAAAAATTTAATCAAGCTAAAACCCAGTGTTTTCAGGGGCCAAAGTACACTTTAATTAATGTAATTATGAAACATTTTGAATGGTGTTGAGACTTACACACACTTCTTTGGAAAGAAGCAAATGGCTCTGGAATTTCCAACATATTTGATTGAAAGGCTGTGAGCGCTGCAGTGTAATTCTGGCAAAAGTACTTTCCTTATGCATATGTGTAATAGAGGAAACATGCGGTTCCTGTTAACACACTTTGAGCAACATTAATAGCACATATAAAATTTACAATTCTCACAGAAATACATTAATGATTGTTTTAAAGTTACATATATGTATATGTGTGTAACTTAATTTTTTGTAACATAAATCTAGGTTGCTGAAATCACACATGGAAATGATTTCTCTTGGTTATAGAAATTACATATTAAAACAAATTGGGGAGATTACTTATGATTAATCAATTTTATCCTGCCACTATGCTTCGAGGTCTACCACTCACTTTGTCTATAGCAGCACTGTGTTACTCAGATACAATGCAAGCCATAAATGTGAGCCGTATATATCATTTTAGATGTTTTAGTAGCCACATTATAAAAAGTAAAAAAAGTAGGGAAAATTAATTTTAATTATATATTATATTTAACAGAATATATCTCCAAATTATCCTTTCAACCTGTAGCTAATCAATATAAACATTTAGAGATATTTTAGACCTCCTTAAGTTTTACTATCTAATTTAATTAAAATTAAATAACACTTATTTGTATCATCTGCAATTTCTTTCTTCAGTGTTTTGTAGTTCTCTTTGTAGAGATCTTTCACCTCCTTGGTTAAGTATATTCCTAGGTTTTTTATTTTCTTTGTAGCAATTGTGAATACTATTGAGTCTTTGATTTGACTCTCAGCTTAGCTATTATTGGTGTATAGGAATGCTACTGATTTTGCAACCTAAGACTTTATTAAATTTATTTATCAATTTCGGGAGTCTCTTGATGGAATCTTTGGGGTTTTCTATTTTAGATATAAGATCATATTGTCAGCAAAAAGTGATAGTTTGACCTCCTCTTTCCTAATTTGGCTACCCTTAATTTATTTTATTTCCTGATGCTCTGGTTAGGACTTCCAGTACTATGTTGAATAGAAGTGGTGACAAACATATCATGCTCATGGATTGGTAGAATCAACATTGTTAAAATGTCCATACTACCCAAAGTGACTTACATATTCAATGCAATCCCCATCAAAATCCCAATGTCATATTAAACAGATCTAGAAAGAAATAATTCTATGCTTCATTTGGAACCAGAAAAGAGCCCGAACAGCCAAAGCAATCTTAAGCAAAAAGAACAAACCTGGAGGCATCACATTACCAGAATCCAAACTTATCCTACAAGGCTGTAGTAATCAAAACAGCATGGTATTGGCATAAAAATAGATACATAGACCAATGGAACAGAACAGGAAACTCAGACATAAAACCTCAGATGTAAAACATATGGCCAAACTGATCTTTGACACAACAGACAACAATATACACTAAGGAAAACAATCCCTATTCAATAAATGGTACTGGGAAAATTAGATAGCCACCTACAGAAGAATGAAACAGGATCCATATCTCTCACCACTCACAAAAATTAATTCAAGATGGATAAATGACTTAAATATAAGGCATGAAACCACAAGAATTTTAGAAGGAAATGTTAGAAAAACTCTTCTAGATATCTTCTTAGGCAAAGAATTTATGAAGAAGATCCCAAAGGTAATCACAGCAATAAAAATAAATATTAGGGGACTTGATTAAATTAAAAAGCTTCTGCGTAGCCAAGGAAATAATCAACAGATCAAGTAGAGAACCTACAGAATGAGATAAAATATTTGCAAGCTATACAACCAATAGAGGACTAATAACTAGAATCTACAAAGAACTCAAGCAAATCAGCAAGAAAAAAATCAAACAACCCCTTTAAAAAGTGCATAAAAAACATGAACAGAAGCTTCTCAAAAGAAGATAGAGAAATGTCCAATAAACATATGAAAAAGTGCTTAATGTTACTAACAATCAGGGAAATGAAAATTAAAACCACAATGAGATACCATCTTACTCCAGTCAGAATGGCTTTTATTAAAAAGTAAAAAAATAGAAAATAAAAAAAAAGATGCTGATATGGATGTAGAGAGAAAGGAACACTTATACAGTGTTGGTGGGACTGCAAATTAGTACAACCTCTACGGAAAACAGTATGGACTTTCCTCAAAGAACTAAAAGTAAACCTGCCATTTGATCTAGCAATCCTACTACTGGGTATTTACCCAAAGGAAAGACACCTGCACTTGAATGTTTATTTCAGCACAATTCACAATTGCAAAGAAGTGGAATCAATGCAAATGCCCATCAATTTATGAGTGGTGAACAAAATGTGGTATACGTATACCATGGAATACTCCTCAGCGACGAAGAAGGATGACTTACTGCCTTTTGCAACAATTTGGGTGGAACTGGTGACCAGTATCCTAAGTGAAGTATCTAAAGAATGGAGAAACAAACATCACTATTAAATTTGAACTAACTAACTGATGAGCACACATGTGCATAGAGGGAAGTATAACTCAATGGAATTCAATCAGGGAGGAGTGGATGGGCAACAACCTACCTAAAGAGTACAATGAACACTATAATATCTGGGTGATGGACATACTTATAACCCTGACTAAAGCATTACAAAAGTGATCCTAGTAACCAAAAACATCTGTATCCCTGTAATACTTTGGAATAAATAAATAAATTAAATTAAATAACATTAAAAAGTCAATTCTTCAGATTTGACCACATTTTAAGTGCTCCATAACTACACCATTACCATACTGGACAGCACAGGTCTATAGTGTTATATATTACTATTATTAGTTGTCTTATCAACAATTAACAAGTGTTAATTAGCCTAATACAGTTTTTTTTAATATCTGGGCACACCTCTGTTTTTCTCTTCTCTTTTCCTGCATTTGTTATATTATTTTAAGGAGGTGCAAGAATGTAACTACTTCATTAGGTCTTTTATTGTAGCTAATTGTTTAATAATAAATCATGCTTCTCTCCTTTATAGCTAGAGCATTATATTTATTCTTTTGAATCAACATGACATATAATTTTGTATCAACAATGTGTGATTTTGAATTATTCTAATGAGTAGCTTTAGGTTATATTGTCTATAAATGTGCTTTTAAAAAAGCAATAGACTGAATGTGTCCATCCAAAATTCATATGTTGAAACCTAATCCCAATGTGATGGTATTTGTAGGTAAGGCCTTTGGGAGGATGGAGCCCTCAGGAATGGGATTAGTACCCTTATGAAAGAGGCCAGAGAGCCAGCTAACTCTCTTTCCAACATGTGAAGCTATAATGGGAAGCAGGTGGTTTGCAACCCAGAAGAGGGCTCTCACCAGAACCTGATCGTGCTGGTACCCTGATCTTAGACTTCCAACATCCAGAAGTGTGAGAAATAAATTTCTATTGTTTATAACCCATCGAGTCTCTACTATTTTGTTATGGCAGCCTGAACTGATTAAGATAGACAGTTAAGTAAACTTTAGAACATGCTATAGAATTTTGAGGCACTGATCTACATGAATACAGTAATGGTGGTTTCCTTCTGTCTGTAGCAGGAAGAACAAACCACGTTTGTGGGATTTTGAAGAAAGAATTGTACTGATTGGTTTGTAGACTTGTTAAACTGCTATACTAGATCAACTCTAAGCACAACAAAACCTTACTGAATATACCAACATTTTTTATTCAATTATTCTCTCTCTCTCCCTATTGTCATCGTTTCTGTCCCTCTCATATTTTCCTTTAGCACATTAGATATGTCTTCTAAGTGGTCTAAAACTTGAAGTAATAGAAACTGAAAAAAGCATATGAAAATAGATCAATGACAATATTGATAATAAAAATAAGACAAAATATATTCAGTATTTACCAGGTTTTAATAATTGTCTTAAGGGCTTAATATATATCAGTTGACATATCTACAAGCACTCTTTGAAGAATGTACAATTGTTTCTGAGTTTGATACTTCTTAGGTCAGATCAGTAGTAAGTAAGTTGAGAATCCCACCCAGATATCCAGTTGGGCAAACCTTGATCCTAAGCACTATGATATACTGCTTCACAAGGGAACACAAACCGTGAAATACAAACCTGCTTTTAGCAGATGGATGGATGCTCCACACTAACACACCTGTATAGAGTATAAGGGAAGATTATTACAATTGTATATTATGTAGTTTGACTTTCACCCTTTTGTTTTAATCTAATAAACCATTTCTGGCAGTGCTCAAATGAACAACACAGATGCATTTATGTAACAGTGCCCCATGACCAAAAGATAATGTGGTGCTTTGCTATCTATCCTGTTCTACAATATTAGGTTTGTGCTCATCATACAGCTGTTGCAAAATCGAGACTCCCCAGAACTGTCCCAGTTAATATTGGCTCCAATCATTCTGTTGCCCTGTGGAGTATTAGAGCATGACAGGGCTGTAGTCACACTTCAAAGGCAACGGACCTCACTGTTGTCAGATCACACAGCTATTACTACAGAACTTGCCATGCTTTTTTTTCCTCTGCCATTGCTTTGCTCTTGGTGTATGCAGTCATTTACCTATTGAGTTTTATAACTTTCTAATAAATCTCAAAGTTTAATTTAATTTTATTTTTTAAACTTTAAATCACGTGAGTCAGCTTGCATTGATGAGGAGTAAAGATGTTAGCAGTATTTATTTCCTTAAAATATGTATTCTGTATATTAGGGGACACTCATGTTTTTGAGTGAATAAATTTTAATAGGCTGATTTTTTTTTTTATTTTGGTCTTCTTTCAAAGGAAAAGCATCATATTCTTACTTTGAAGTGTTTTTCTATTTAACAGAAAATCTAGGCCACATTTTACCCATTATCACCTTGATACATGAAGAATACTGACTTTTAGGAAAGTGGCTAAAATAACTCCTTTTAAAATGGTAAGGGAAAATAATATCAATTTGAAAACTTTTGAATATTTTTCATATTTATTAACCATATTAAAAACATATTTTATTTAAATGTTAAACGAATGCATTTTATTTACTGATATTTCCTGTAAGAAACTTTACCTTGGTCTTATCTATAAAAGAGGAATAATTATTATAATGGGAATTTTTGAACATTATATTATAAGTCAAATGAGATAATATCTCAAATTTAGTTTCACATGGGATTTGCATGTATTTTTATTTCATAATTTTTTTATGGTTGATGTAAATGAGTTCTAAATGGTGTATATATAAATAAATATATGTGTGTATATATATGCATACACCACATTTTCTTTATCCATTCATGAATTAAAGGGCACTTTGGTGGATTCCACATCTTTGAAATTGTGAATTGTGCTACAATAAACATTCAAATGCAGGTGTCTTTTTGATAAAATGACTTCACTTCCTTTGGGTAGATACAGCAGTTTTTGATAAAATTTATCTTAGCAAACATTAAATCCCCTCTATAGACCTACTGCTATTAGTTGAGATTTTTTTTTTTTACTACAAAGATGCTTTCCACTAGTCTTAAAACTAACACAAAAATATTCTGCAAAAGTAAGAAAGATTTGTGTAAGGTTAGAAAATGTATTGTCAGCTGTGTGCTAAAATCTTAATATTTTAATTACAGTAGCTGTCATTTTCTAATTATTTATCTCATGGTAGTTTGAACATCTTTCAATCACTTCTTACTTAGAATATGTTATGTTAATTTTGTTAAGCTAGATAAATATACAGTCAGGAATAAAATTATGTAATTAAAATATTGATGTGTATCAGTCAGCTATTGCTACAATAATGCTGTATAACAAGCCACCCTAAAAATCAGTGGTTCAGCAACAACAAAATTAAATAAATGGGACCTGATCAAATTAAAAAGCTTCTACACAGCCAAGGAAACTATCGCAAGAGCAAACAGACAATCTACAGAATGGGAGAAAATATTTGCATGCTACACATCTGATAAAGGGCTGATAACTAGAATCTAGATAGAACTCAGGAAAATCAGCAAGAAAAAAAATCAAACAACCCTATCATGACATGAACAGAAACTTTTCAAAAGAAGATAGACTAATGGCCAAGAAACATATGAAAAAATGCTCAACATCTCTAATCATAAGGGAAATGCAAATCTAAACCACAAATGAGATATCACTTACCTCCAGTGAGAATTGCCTTTATCAAAAAGTCCCAAAACAATAAATGTTGGTGTGGATGCAGAGAGACAGGAACACTCATAGACTGCTGGTGGGACTGCAAACTAGTGCAATCTCTGTGGAAAGTAATATGGAGATACCAGGAGAACTACCATTTGATCCAGCAATCCCATTACTGGGCATTTACCCAAAGGAAAAAAAGATGTTCTATAAAAAAGACATCTGTACTTGAATGTTTCTAGAAGCACAATTCACAGTTGCAAAGATGTGGAAACAACCCAAGTGCCCATCAATACATAAGTGGATTAATAAAATGTGGTATATGTATACCATGGAGTTCTACTCAGCCACAAAAGAACAATCATGATCTAGCACGTCTTGTATTATCCTGGATAGAGCTGGAGCCCATTCTACTAAGTGAAGTATCATAAAAATGGAAAAACAAGCACCACATGTACTCACCATCAAATTGGTATTAACTGATCAACACTTAAGTGCACATATAGTAGTAACATTCACTGGGTGTCAGGCAGATGGGAGGGGAGAGAGAGGGGATGGGTATATTCACACCTAATGGGTGCGGTGTGCACCATCTGGGGGATGGACATGCTAGAAGCTCTGACTTGGGTGGGGCAAAGGCAATATATGTACCCTAAACATTTATACCTCTGTGTAATATCCTGAAATAAAAACAAAGTAAAAAAAAGAAAATCAATCAGTGAGTGATGGTCACAAAAAATATATATGCTAAAATGTTGAATTATTTTTTGCTGAAATGTCATATCACATGTAACCCAAGCCATGAATTATATTTGCTGATATTTATGACTTTGAGGTTATAAAATATTAGTTTATTAAAAAATAGTAATTAATTTTCATACTCAGGGTCATGGGGTGACTGCATCATGGCTTGTATTGGATGAACTCTAACATCTAACATCTAGGCTCCAGGCTCCTAACTCTAGAGTACAGATTGGTTTCAGGTCTGCTCTATGATGCTTAATCTTCTGGGCCTAGCTATCATCCAGTGCATGTGTCCATTTCTCTGTATCTTACTCTGTGATCTAGGGTGAAGGATAGTGGCTTACTGACGTCATTTTATTCTCTTGGTGGATCACCAGTGTTGAAGAAGACAAGCTGAACTCCACAGCCCCATTTAAAGCCTCTGCTTATGCAACCTACACTAACATCCCATTGGCCAAAGAAATTCCATGCCCAAGTCCCCAGTGTCAAGATTAGGACAAGAACACTTTAACCATAATAAAGCTATACCATGGCCATAGTTGCATAATTATATGACAGAGAAGTGCAGAATTGGAAAGAATCTATTATCTAAAGTAAGTGATTTGTTAATGAGATGTGTGTAGTGGGATTCAAGCAAAAGACAATTTTTTTTTCTCTCATTTTAGGTCTTACAATTTCCATATGTAGAAACCTCTTTCCTAGCTCTTGGTGAAAAATCAGGCATCTCTCCTACTTTTTGGGCAATCTGACCAAAAAAAAAAATAGAAAATTCAAACTTTAATACAGTTCAAATCTTTCCCTCTTCATAGATAGATAAGGGGAAAGCCTACTTCAGTAAGACTTAGAAGTCTACAATTGGTGGAGGAGTGAATGTTTTAACGTTTGACATCTCTCTTGCCCCATTTGTTCTCTTACTTTCTTCCTTTCTTCCTTGTAGCTGCTTTTGTTTGTTTGCTTGTTTTGCTATTTTAAGGCTGAAGAAAGTAGTGGAGGACCAGAAAACCTAATATGTCTTAGACAAGTACAGTAGTCTTGGCATTGGATTATTTTGTGAGGTAAATGCAGAATTTTCTGTTTTTTTAAATTGTGAATTATTTAGGGGATTTTTTTGGAGTATGATTTTCTCTACATACAATTCTTTGATTCCAGTTGCCAACAACCCCCCTTAGATAGATTTTTTAGATTGGTTGATTCAACACCTATTCCCACTGCTTTCTAGGGTGCTAAAACTAAAAAAAGAGTTAAAACTACTTTTCTCCAGCTGTCTTGCTTCTCGTGTTCTGGATATGATTGAGCTTCCAGCAGAGAAGCATATCACACAAAACAGGAATAGAGTGGTAGATATAGTGACATCCATTTTAAGAATGCCATTTGTAATAGAGGATACGTAGAATTTTCTGATACAAGGTGATGCATGTGTTCCTCAAAATATTTGCGTCTGATATGTTATTGATGTAGGGGCAAAATACCTAGAGAAGGGGAAAGACGCACAATAAGCACTTCCAAGATTACCTGACACATGAAGCCCAGGAAAAGATGGGGGTGAATGGATACTATGTTTAGGGAGAGAGCGCCACCTATTGGTGGTTTCTGCGTTAGACTGTATTAGTGTACTGTGCTTTCAGATGCTATTGTTTGGTGTAAAAAATTAACAAATTGGAGAACATTTTTATGAACCGTTTTACACTACGTTCTTCTTATTACCTTATTCAACATTCATATATAATTTAATACATGCAGTGGTAGCATTCACTGTAGCAAAGGATACTGTAGTAGTGGCTTCCCAATTTGTCAGGTAGCCTCTTGATCTTGGCTAGAGCAGCAGTTGGAGATCAAATTCCATGGAATAGCTTTGGTCCTTTCCTACCAGCTCAGGCTCTATTCTGCTTCATCAGCCCTTCCAGCAATTCTGTAAGCCTTAATACCCTGCAATAAATGTACTTCTGCTTAATTAGCTAGAAGGGATTATTTTTTTCTTTTACTGAATATAGACGTATAGAGTAAATATTGCATGGAGATGTGAAAGGCCAGAGACTCAAGAAAAGAGAAGGCTGAGATTGCTAAACTCATCTGATTGGGTTTGAAAGTAGTAAATATCCTTCTAGTTAGATCCTAGAATTAAATATCAGAGAATGAGGCAATGCTAGTATGTAGTCCATATTTGTGAAAGAGGTACTTATATTTTTACTTGGAGTTACCTAGAATGAAGTGCTTATCATGTAATATAAATACTGCATGTTAAGCTGCCTATTTTTGTTTCCTTAGGGGGCTTACAGAAAAAAAAAAATCATAAGCTTAGAGCCGTAAAATTCTTCCTCATTGACTTATCAGAGGATTGGAGATCTATGGTACCTCCTAATAGAATCTATCTCTTGGAGGTAAAATACTATTATACAAAAATCAGAAACAAAGTCTGATCCTGTGGGTTGCCAAATTATAAAATAAGTTGAAATCATAGCTTTTCTAAACATCTTTTTAAATTTAGGGCATCCATTGGAAAAGAGTGGTACTCTGAGAATTAATATGAGATACTTTTGTGTATTCAGATATTTCTTAGTACCTGAAGTCTAAATTCCACTGAATCTTTCTTGTCAGCAGAAGCAAATCCTCCCTCTCTGATAAGGTTGTGCCTGCCTTGTCTGAAGTTGTTGTACTATCTCACTTGTGATAATTGACATACAAAGAGATATTACACAGTATATTATTTTTTGTATCTGACACATTTTTCAGTATATTTTTAGAATTATCTGTATTTTTGTATGTATTAGTAATTTGTTACATTTTATTGCTAAATAGTATTTCTTTAAATGAATACACTACAATTTGCTTATTTATTCTCCTATTGATTGACATTTGAGCTATTTTCAGTGTGGGACAATATAACTAAAGCTACTATGAACATTCCTGTGATGTTTTCTTTTGACATATGCTTTTATTTCTCTTGTGTAAATATCTAGGAGTAGAAATGCTTGATAATATAATACAGGTTTAACTATCAAAGAGTTTTACAAAGTGGTTGGATATGTTATAGAAATTTAAGAGTCTGGTTGCTCCAAATCATTGCCAGTATTAAGAGTTATCAGTCTTTTTAATTTTAGCTATTTTAGTGGACCTTATGTAGCATCTCACTGTGGCTTTAGTTGACTTCCCTGATTACTAATGATGTTAATCAATATTTCATAAACTTATTTATTTTTGTTTGTATTTTTAAATTTATTTTAATTTTTATTATTTATTTATTTAGTTTTTAGACAGAGTCTCACTCTGTTGCCTGGACTAGAGTGCCCTGGCATCAGCCTAGCTCACAGCAACCTCAAACTCTTGGGCTCAAGCAATCCTCTTCCTCAGCCTCCTGAGTAGCTGGGACTACAGGCGTGCACCACCACGCCTGACTAATTTTTTATATTTTTAGTAGAGACGGGGTCTCCTTCTTGCTCAGGCTGGTCTTGAACTACTGACCTTGAGTGATCCTCCTGCATTGGCCTCCAGAGTGCTAGGATTATAGGCGTGAGCCACTGCGCCAGGCCCTGACCATTTGGTATCTTCTTTTTTGAAGTGTACATTCAAGACTTGCCCTATTTGGATTTATTTGTTTATTATCTTACAAAATTGCAGGAGTTCTTTACAGACTTTAGATTTTTAATTTAATGATGTAATTTTTGTGACCTGTCAAAGATAGCAATGACACCAAGGTCACAAAGATTTTCTCTAGTATTTACTTATAGCAGCTTTATATTTAATGGCTACTTATAGTATCAGTTCTTTATGATGGTGCAACTATCTTAAACCATAATAAATTCAATGAAAATAAATTCTATTTTACCTGCCTTAAAATTTATACTCTTGCCTTCCTTTGGTTCATTTTTCTTTGTGTATCTTCTTCCATTCTTTTACCATCAAGCTTTCTTTATCCACCACTGCCCTCTTTCAAAATGTATTTCTTAGATACTGCATAATGCTGCATCTTGTTTTCATAAATCCATTCTGAGAATTTCTATTTTGGTAAGTGAATTTAACTCATTACATTTATTTTAATCAATGAATGGATATAAATTCCTTCAGCAGATAATGCAAAATTTATAAATTTGACTTTTTGTTCTTTACTGATATCTTATATATTAAGGTCATTTCAAACTTTTTTCTCTATTACTTTCCTGACATAATGAAAATTTTCTTCTCCTCAAAATACTTGGCCTATATTCATTTCCTTATTGTTCACTTTCTACCCTAACCTCCAAAACCATCATTTTGGTATTATTTTGAGTTTTGGTTGTGTGTTCTTTTGAATATTTTTGTTTATTGCATATTTAGACAATAGTGCAATCCAGTAAGTTATTTATTCACCTTCACATAACGTTTATGTATTAGCATCCTCTTGGATTTATTTTTGTCCTTATTTGGCTATTTTCTCCATGTGTAATTTCAGGTAGTTTCTTTTGTTTTAAAACTTTTGAGAGTTGTGCAACTTAAAATATTTTTATTTTGTCTTTTTTAAAAATGAGAGTTTGTTAGTATAAAATTCTGCATTAAGTTATTTTTATTTTTCTTCCATAATTTGAAAATGATGTAACACTGGTTTTTCTTTTCTTTTTTTTTTTTTTTCCCCCTACATTATCAGTGATTCCTGTATCAATCTTTTGCTTGCTCTTTTAGGGCAGATCCACTTTCTCTAGATGCTTGGGGAAATGTCATGTTATTTTAGATATTCTTGAATTTTACTGTAATTTATATGGATGTGCGTGTGTAAATCTTTTTGGAGTTTTTATCTTTCATATATAGATAAAAACATACAAAAGATAAAAACTACATAAAAACTTTATATAGAGACAGAGAAGAGCAGAGAGAGATTTATTTTAAGAATATGGCTCAAATGATTGTGGGGTTATGAGGTTGCAGGATCTGCAAGTTCAAAATCTGTAGGACAGGCCCACAGGCTGGAAACTGAGGCAGGAGTTGGTGATGCAGTCTTGAAGCAAAATTTCTTCTTTTCTGAGAAATCTCAATTTTCCTCTTAAGGCTTTCAACTGATTGGATAAGCCCTACCCACCTTATCTAGGATAATCATTTACTTAGAGAACTGATTGTAGATGTTAACTCCATGTGCCAAATATACATCACAGCAACACCTAGATTAGTGTTTGATTAAATAACTGGTTGCTATCCCCTAGCCAAGTTGACACATGAAATTAATCATCAGAGCCTTCTTCCCAGTTTTAAGGAGGCATTGGCCTACCTAGTAAAGGTAGGAAATAGAAAAGAAGAGAAAAGATCCCCGAAGTGTTGCCCATCTGGGATGTCCGAACAACTTTTCCATACTGCCCATTTGCACATACACTGAGTAACCACTTTCTTCCTTGGTAAAAGTGCTTTGTACTTTTACATTTTGTTCTTTAATCCATCAATCTTTTTTTATTTATTGTATACCTGGGACTGCCTTGGGAGAAGGAGCCAAAAGCCTATATGGGTTTTTTGTATTCTCTCGAAATGTAAGACTTTAAAGAAATTTAGGTGCAAAGGATACATTGTGATTTCTTCTAATTTATCTGGAATAGACAATCATGCCTCATACTTACTCTCAAGGAGATTTTGCTTAAGTAGATAATACAGACATAGTGAGCTATTAGGAGGCTTTCTTGTTACAAATTTTTGTCGTGGGAATTTCTTCATTTGCAGTGATTGTTCTCTGGTACAAATAAAAGTGGGCATATAGAAGTTTTAATTTTGGGGGTATCTTTCCATAGTTAAAAATTCAGGATCACCTATATGCTAATTATTGCTCTGAATCCTAGAAGAGCCTCCCAAGTAACATCAAAACATCAATAAAAAGACTGACGTTGACAGTAAAATATACTTGAATTATGTGATCTACACTTTTTAATGAGGTTCATTTTGCTTATTCATTACTGCGGGGAGGACACCTGGCCATTCATGAGGGGTCGGTTCCCATGACCCAAACACCTCTCAGTAGGCCCCGCCTCCAACGTTGGGGATCAAATTTCAACATGGGATTTGGAGGGGACAAACATCCACACCTTATCATTTCTCCTTTGCTTTAGCCTGTTTCTCCTTCCCAAAACTTTGCTCTCTTTTTCTTATCCAATTTTTCTTTACTCTTGCCTTAGTAAATACAAATTATCTACTCATAACAGTTCTCGTATGAGAGGTGGAAAGTCATCTAGTCCAATAAAACATGCCTTTCTTGAGAGGAAATTTGCTGGTCTATCTCATACGCTGATGACATCATACATTTTTAAAAGCAGACACACTGGGCTTTTCGAAAAGGAAATTTAAATTCGCTGGCTGGCATTCAAGAATCTACATGGCTTGCCCCAACCCTCCCGTTCATGGCTTACTTTCCACTATTATACTTAGTACCCAATATACCCTAGAAGAAGGTGAATGTGGTTAGGCTGAAAATGCGCTTCATTTTCTAGCCATTGTCCTGTACTTAAGTAGTTCTCTCCACTAGAAATGCTTTTTTCATCCCAAGGCTCTGTCCTTTTTGAAATCTTTTAAAACATTAAAACTCAGTTCAACTGATTAATTCTTCTTTAAACCTTCCCTGACAGCTTACAATCACTATTCACGTTCCTCACTTTGGGGGTTTCCTCAGGATATTTCATCATTTTTTAATTGAAATGTTTTATTCTTTCTAATCTCCTGTACTGGATGGTGAGCTTCTGGAGTAGATCCTGAATCTGATTTTTGATTCATATCACAGCAACTAGCAAAGTATCTGGAACATAGTAAGCCTCTAATATGTATTTTTGTTAAAGTTTATAATATATATTTATGTGTATAAAATATTAAAAGTAAATAAAAACTAATTATATTTCTGAGTGTTATTTCATAAGCAAGTATTGCTCCCATATTTAACACGTCAAGGTGTTTCCTCCTGAGATAAACATGAAAAGCACTATTGTTAGGAAAGGCAAAAATAGTACGAAACATAAGAAAATTATATTTTTGAATTAGTAATATGCTGAATATGTACCGTAAACATATGCTATTACTTGATAATTGTATCTTACTTAAATCCAATAAAAACTAAATTTTATTCCCTATTTAAAAACTGTGAGGGATTAGAATTGGGTCTTCAAATTATATTTAAAATTATGTTATTATGTTTAATATTTTGAATGGCCAGAAGCACTTTGTACTTGGAGAAATTTTTTCTATTACCTTTCTCTAAGATGCTTGATTTAACTCTATACTTGTCCCTTTTTCTCTATTTTAGCATGATGGAAGGTTATATGATTTTTGTTTTATAGATGTTTAAGCTCCATCATTAAAACATGAGCATTTAAGTTCTTAATTTTGCTTCTACTCTCTGGTGCATTGTGAATGCATATGTACATCATACACATCAACTGATTTTTTAGGAGGTAACATAATTTAGTATTTGGTGAATAAATTTATATCAGCACAAAATGAACAACTATGAGAGTGAAAACAAGATAAACTTTATTGGTGTGGAGATAAATGAAGAGAGGATCAGAGTGATATTAAAGACATGTCGGAATAAAAATGGACTTCAGAAAAAATATGAAACAATATAGGAATTGTTAAGAGCAAATGACGTGGAGGCTGATTGACAAGTTAAATTCTAGCTCTGATACTTCCAAGAGGTGTGATCTTTGGCAAGTTACTTAGTATTAATATCTTTATTCTTTAGTTTTCTCTTTGGTAAAGTATAATGATAGAAGCTACTTCATAGGGTTGTGGCATTAAATTAGTGTATTTCCATTAAACATTTTGACCTCACCATTTCTGTATAAACAATAGCTGTTATTGTCTCATAGAAGCACTTCAAATATCCAGAAACAACAATCCTTAACACGTTCTGTAGAACTAACTCTGTGCCAAGCACTGGACGCACATTACCTCACTTAATCCCTTCAATTACTCCCTGCCAACAGGAAAGTAATGGCAGATTCAAAACAGCAATATAAGGAGAGCTGAACCTACCTCAAGAAGGGGTACTGAAAGCATAGGGCTAACACAGTTGGGGCCTTTACTAGACGAGGCCTGAAGGGGCAAAACGAAAGAAGAGTTAATGGAACCTGCAGTTATAGGAAGAGTGTTGCCAACCAGAAGCCGTGGTCTTTGGTTGGTGGATGCAGCCAATCTACAGTAACCTGGCAAGAAGAAAGGAGAATAAATGTCTTTACCTTACACCCTACCACCTCCTTCTCTGGCCCAGTGGGAAGCTGGAAGGCCAGAGAGCCCATTCATATGAGTAGGCCTCCCTGAGCACAGCGCAGGCTGGAGGCACGTGAAGAAGGGAATCTGATGGGCAAATATAAGATAAATGGCACAAAACACTATGAAATAGGAGCTATTGTACTACTTGGGTACAGATGAGGAAACTGAGGATCAGGAAGGTTAAGTGATTTGCCTAGTGTCACAGCTACTAAGCAAGTGGCAGACTCAAGGCTTGAACCTAAGCAATCTGGCTCCAAGGCGGTGGTGTTAAACACCATGCTGTACTGCATAGTGTATGTCTACTGGAGGTTACTTGGCAGAATCAAATGAAGCCACATTCATCTTTCTGAGAAGAGTAATTTCAGGAGATAGAGGAAGTCATGTGAAAGGTATTGCTGCTATCATTTATTTAAACTAATAAGGGGTAACTAAGGAAATAAAAGTTTCAGAAAACAGGAAAAGTGGAGCTTTAAGGTTCATAAAAATCATTAAGTGTAATATATAGCAGGCTGGTTATGAGCTGCAAGTGGTAAAAATTTTGACTAGAGACAGAAGGTTTTAATCAAACTGTAAATTTACAATAAAAAATTAGAGGGATAATTGGAACAGTATTTATAGAGATATACATAAATATTGAAAAAGGGTGCTCACCTGGACCAATATAAGGTACTTTATATTTGAGTGAGACTTTAAAAGTGCTAAATAGGAAAACAAAGGCATGCTTACACTTTGGACTTGGTTCAAGAAGAAAAACTTGGGAGGGAAAGTTTTATGGCTTAAAGAAATCCATTATATTGTTGGAGAGTAACTTCCCATTTTCTTTCTAACTTTTCTGTTAGGAACTGGTAGTCTGAAACTAATCATGATAACAGGGGAATGAATTCCCAAGACAGTTAAGAAGATTGTTCAATAGAATTGAGCCATATCAAATGAGTTTAAGTCCTCAGCTCTAGATAAATTACCTTTGTAAGGGTATTTCTATAGTTTTAACCTTTTCCCAACTCCATGCAGGACATTTTAACACAATGTCTTAAAGGTATCTCATTTTTAATCTGTAAAAATTGTTCATCCTCCATCCCCAAACTTGCTCCTACTTCTCCATTATTTTTAACCTAGTCTCTTAATTCACATGATTCTCCTAGTCATGTGTTCCTCAACCCTCAAGAATATTATAGCCTCATAGTCAGCTCTGTCTTTCCCATTTGATGAGTCTCGATAGCCAGTTATGTATCAGAGGATGCTGACAAGCATTCTACCGTTTCTTAAATCTAGGTCCTTTGCCATCCCACTTGAGTAATTCTAGCTCAGTCTTTAATTAAATGGATGCATGGACTGCTTGTTGAGGGTGTACTATTTACTGGGAAATATAAGAATGAATAAGATACTGTTTATGCTATGAATGATCTCATATTTTAGTCTGTTTCCCTCCCAGACTATTGTAGTCACATCCTTTCTTGCTTCTTTTTACCTGTTCTTGTACCAGTCTAATTTATCCTACAGACTGCCAACAGCTACAGTCCAAAAATACAGATCTGATCATGTCATATCCTAATAACCTTCACGTGTGCCTTTCTTAAATCACCAAAATTCCATTACAAATGAGTAAACAATATGGAATTTGTTTTAAAGTTATGTTTCTTATTTTCTCAAGTGGAAGTGCTGGCGGGTAGGCAGTGAATACAGAAAAAGAAAAGTATCTTCTTTTGTAGGAAAATCCCTAAACTATCTGGTTATCCTATGCTGATAGATGATAAGAAAAGAGAAGCTCTAAGAAACTCTTTTAAGGCTAAAATTGGGTTTATGAGTTTGGACACAAACATGTCCTTTTCTAATTATTTTAAGGTACTATGAATCTAAAAATTTTACTGAAGAAAGTGGGACTATAACCTTCAAAAATTAATTATGCAACTATTTAATAGGATTTTTAATGCTCACTTGTCTTTTAAGAATGCATAAAGCAGGGAGAAAATAAAATAGCAAATTGCTGTATTAAAGGCTAAACTATAAAAGGAATAAACGCTTAAGTAGTTTCTTTCCTAGCACTCTTAAAACCCCCTTTTAAATTCTATAATAAAATTATCATTCCACAAATTTAAATACTCTAATGATGTTAATGATATTAGATTCAGCCACTTCCAACATTTCTATTTAAACTTTACTAATTTTAAGAAACAAGAGGGAAGACAAGATATATAGTGACGTATACCAGAGTACTGGTTTAAAGGAATATTATAACCTCTCAAGAATAAGTATTTCTCTCCTAAGCAGAATCCAGATAGGGCATTTCTAATTATTATAATTTATTAGACTTAACAATTTTACTCACAACAGAAGGAGACAGTTAAAATGTCATTTCACAGATAAGGAAATTGAGGCTTATCTCAATAAATATCTCAATAAAATTATCTCAATAGAACTGAAATAATTTGCCCAGGGTCACATTGCTATTAAGAGCTGGAGCTAGAATTTAAGCCCCAGTTTTTTTGGTTGTATTATACATTCCAAGATCTTTCCATTTTGTACCATTCTCCCAATCAATATTTTTACTAGACTATTTATCACTGCAAATATTCCAAATCCAATTACAGAAGCACTCAGGGGTGAATTAAATCTTGGCCTTCGAATGCTACTCACTGGGAATGTGGTAATGGTCCCTCAAGAACTGTCTTGATTTATCTTTGGTCTTTCCTTTTGGCTTGTTTCAGAAGGTTTAAATGCTGCGTCCTCAAATGTCTTACTGTCCTATTAGCATCACTATTTCTAAGGTTTCCTTATGCACATAACATATTCCTTCAGACTCATTTTTTCTTGATTTCTATTTCTTCGGCATAATCTCTTTTCCATATTTCTTTAGTTTTCTCCACACAACTTAGGATTCACTTTCATTCCTTGCTTTTCCATTCTACAGTCATCTGCTCCTACTGTAACCTTGCTTCCTGCAGTTGTATTTTATTTTCTGTTTCCAGTCCTCATGTAGAGATCCTTCCTTTTCCTTTAAAGACCTTGATATTTAGAAGGAAACATTTTATTCCTTAAGTCTCATGAGGAAAACAAATACTCTCCAAAACAACACAGACGTCCTCACTGTGGCTTATTTTACTCTGCAAATTTAAACCACCTTCTGCTCACAAGAGCATTTACATACGTAGTTAAAAGACTGTTAGAAATGCCTAGTGAATTAGTAAATTTGCGTTTTAATCTTCTGCTATCCTTTACTTACATGCATTCACTTTATAAAACCTATATAGTAATGATGTTTAGAAAAATAATGGAAAGCTGTTAAATATTAATAATTGTTATGGTTTGAATATGTCCCTTCCAAAATTCATATGTTAAAACTTAATCCCTACTGTGGTGATATTAAGAATTGGGGCTTTTGGGGGAGTGATTAAATCAGGATATTTCCTGATCCTTGCCCAAACTGTAGCACCGTGAGAAAATTAAATGATTGATATTTTAAGCCATTTAGTTTGGGGTTGGTTTATTGCCACAGGAGATATCTGACACACTTTTGTTTTTTACCTATTATCTACTATGCTACTATTACAATTTTTATTATGATATCATTATCCCATTTTACAGATGAAGTAACTGAGACTCAAGACATTAATAACTTGCTTAAGGTCCCAATAACTTGCCTAATGCCCTAACAAGTGGCATTCCTCACATTCAGATATAGGCAAAATTTCAGGATGTAGGATGGTAAGAAGATGATTATTTTAATTTTAAATGTTCATATTTGTTAAGAAAAAGTTGCCAGTGCTGTGTTAGTCCCTTATTACTTTTTAAATGCCAGTCAGTAGAATTAAACAATTTAGGAATAGTCTCTTAATATTCATCATATTATAAAGCATGAGACAATTACATTTAATAAAGACTTTCAATGTGTCCATTGTTCTATGTCTCATTTACTGCCTTGTCTGAAGTTCTTGAAAGTCAAGACTGAAGGAAAGTTTGGCATGCAGGTAGTTACTTGGGAAATGATCCTAGGGAGCAGGAGTTAAGAAATAAAACAGGGAAATGAGAAAACTATCCAAGGATGACATATCAAGTTGATATTTGTTACTAGCCACCTGATCTTTTTATGCAGGTGGACTTCCTGTGGGGCTTTATGAAATTAGCTCAGGAATCTCTACAGTTGGAAGAGGGGGAGAGAAATTATCTCTATTAGTTGAGAGTGGTTTCGCAGCTTTAGCTCCCCACACTTCCAGGTAATCTGTGCATCCTAGGGCAATAGAAAAGAAATATAAAGCACTGGCATGAGCCAAGGCACTGACAAGTACATTTCACAAAGCTGGTCAGAGCTTGCAAGGAAATGATGACCAGAACATTGGCTTAGGAAGAGGTGGGACCAGGAGGGTTTAAAGTGGCAACAAGAGGCATGTTGTACATATACTTAAATACTTACACTTCTCTGGAAAACACAACAGGAATATTGCTTTGTATAAATTCTCAGTAAGGTTAAATAACCTTTGGTTGAATGCTCTAAAACCAAAATTGGAAAGCTTAGCACAAGGAAGAAGGCATAAACATTTTCTTTACATCTGACTTCTAGAGACTTGCTTCCTGCCCAGTGTCAAGAGCAAGCTAAAAGAAGCATTAAACTGCATGTGGTTTTTGACCTTGCCTGAACTTTCACTAGTTTGCAGCCCCTCCCTCACCTTTTTTATGTTTCGGAAAGCCGTTAGTAATATATCCATGCAAGAGAAATGCTGCAACTCTCTTAATGAGCTACCCTTGCATTCAGCTACATAAGGTCAAAGGAAAGCGCACTTTATATTTGAGCCAAGCCAACTCCTCACACAGCAATGTCAGTGCAAGAGAGACAATGTGAACTTACCATTAATTAGCTTTTTAGTGGGCTGTAAAACTTGCTTAAGATATGAAGTACTTCATAATTATAGGAGATTGTGGTCATATTCTGAAAAACTGAGGCAAAAGGAGCCTAAATAAAGCAAACTGCATTTAAGTCTGAATTCCAAGAACATTTAATGTGCTTCATGTCTTTGGGAATGTTTGGAACATGATTTTAATATTATAAGTTTTATAAACTTTTAAGAGACGCAAAATAATTGCATTGAACGTGCAATGGCATAAATGTAAATTAATATCCCCAATTTGTAAGTTACATGATATAAGATTTCTTAACACCTGGCACTGGCTAAATTTTTCAAAGAAATCAATCTACTCATTGCAGCTATAGTATGGTACTGAACACATATTATTTAGCAAGGGCATGCCTTTACATTTATAGCCAAGTATAAGAATTTATGTCCCTATATTTGAAAGAGACAGCTGCTTTCCTCTTCACAACAAACTTAACTTCACTGTAGCTAAGGAAGAACTTTAAATATTCACAAGTAACATACACTAACTATTGCTACCAAGACCAATGCCAATTTCCTTCTCAAATACTTTAGGCTGAGTGTGGTTGTTCATGGCTGTAATCTCAGCTACTCAGGAGACTGAGGTGGAAGGATTGCGTGAAGCAAGGAGTTCAAAATGAGGCTGAGAAATATAGCAAAACCTCATCTCTAAAAAAATTTTAAAAAATTTAGCAATATGTGGGCTCCTGGAGTCCCAGCTACTCAGGAGGCTGAGGTGGGAGGATCACTTGAGCACAGGAGTTTGTGCAGTGAGCTATGATTGTGTCGCTGCACTGCAGCCTAGGCTACAGAGGGAGACTCTGTCTCAAAAACAAACAAACAAACAAACAAACATGTTTGTACTGTTATCTAGTGTCCAGGAGGGTAATGGTAATCTTATAATCAGAAAGCTGATATGAAGTTGATGAAATTTAAGGATTAAGGTACAAGAGAATAGATACAACCACTGAGTTACTAAAACTAACTTCTATTATATGCACCTAAACTATTATTGAAAAGTGTAAAGAACTTTTGTGAAATGCTTTTGAAATTAAGTATTTTTGAATTCTAGTGAAGGATGAAAAAGAGATGTCCCAGTGCCATTCACAAGGCTGTTTTACCAATATTAATTAATTTACATTCTCCAAACAACATGAGGAAGGGCAGAATCTAATATTTATCCTCCTTTGCTTTCTAACAAATTGCACATGGTGTGATGTTAGTGAATGCAGTTTACAGAGAATGTTTTCCCCTAATTACTGAATGACATTGATTTGAATGATAAAGCAAAGTACCCCTCATTTTGCAAAGACATGTTGGTAGGTTCAGTGATTGCATTAGTATATGAGGTATAAATTGAAGACTCATTCCAGGAACTTTTCAAATCCAAAAAAGATTCTGAATAGTTCTTTAGTGATCAAGCATAGTTTGTAATTAGCCTCCATCTTGGGTCTGCAGAGAAAAAAAATAGTGAAATGGTGATGAACAAGTATAGTTAAATGTCAAGAATTCATGTCTACTTACTTACAAACCTAAATATTATAGCCATGTTACAGAATTTGCAATGACATGCATTGTTTAATTTGATCTATAAATTGATGTCAGATCTTTTCGTTTAGAGTCAAATGCCCGGCTGCCTTTCTTGACTCCCTGTTCATTGCTATTGTTAGTACGTCTTCAGATAGAATCCAGTGTCACATTTTGTGTCTGTAGTATCAGCAATTCAGCACCATGGCCTCAGGGAAAATGATGTCAGTGGTCCCAGTGTCATCTTTTACTTCTAATTGAGACTTTTTTCCTTTGACCTTTACTTACTTGTGTATACAAAAGGCCTCTTTTACACACCTATATGTATGTAAATACATTCTTTTTTGAAAATTTAAAGTAATTTCGTTTTAGTGAGTGACTGATAAAAAGATACATTTTGGATATGCAAATAAATTTCATATAATGGGAACATATATTTAAAAATACAAATCACTAAAAATTTAGGTCCATTTTGTTTCATACACTGGAAACAATAGTTACTGAGGATAAATGTTAGTATTATAAATATTATAGAATCTCAAAATTATTAGAAGTCTTCAAAGTTTATAGATTCACAAGTTTTTATGCAATATCTTCAATAAATTGTGAAACAGCATCTATAAATTCCCTAATGAAGGTATACCACCATTCCAGGTACACTGAGATAGCCTAAATTTTAGAAATGCTTTTCCTAAAAACCTGTATCTAGTATGACCCAAAAGCTAGACTTTGAAATAGTTGTAGAAACCATGGGAATCAGTAAATGCTCCATATCAGCCTCTCCCTTGCCTTCACCTTAGAGAATGGGTTGCTAAACATTTATCAACAAACTACTTTGTTTTAGATTTATGCTGCTGTATTTATTAATAGTTCATTAATTTTCATTGCTGAGTAATATTCCAGTGAATTAATGTACCATTTTACTTTATCTGTCCCAGTGGGTCTCATCTGGAGGGAATTTTGCCTGCTCAGGGTACATTTGGCAATGGTTGGAAGATATTTTTGATTGCCATAACCATGGGATTGCTAGTGTCATCTAGTGGATAGAGGACAAGGATGTTGCTAAACATCCCACGATGCACAAAATAGTTCCCACAAAAATGATTATTTGATCCAAAATGTCAAATTTGCCACTCTTAAACATTCAAGGGCAGGTATCTTTTTTATAGAATGACTTTTGTTCTTCTGGGTAGATGCCCAATAATGGGATTGCTGGATCAAATGGTATAAGCTGAAATAAAATAAATAAATAAATAAAACCTCAAAGATTCTTTACTCGCACTGAAAAAAAAATTTTCCACTCTTAACTATATTATCTTCTTCTCTTGGTGGACAGTAAGCTTGTTTCCTGCTTTTGGCCATTAAAAATAAAGTAGTGTGAGTATTTTTAATATCCTTTCTGTGGACATGCACATTTATATTTCTTAGATAAATAACTAAGTGTGGGAATGCTGGGTCATAGGCTATGTGCATATTCAATTTTAGTAGATAATGGCAACAAATGGCCCAAAGTTGTTGCTCCACTTTACACTCCCACCAACAATATGAGAAGTATAGCTATTCCACATTCTCGCCAACACTGGGGCTTTTGGACTTTCTTTTTAAGGTAAAATTTACATACTGTGATAAACTCATAATATTTTAAGTGTATGATTTGATAAATGTTACAATATAAAATATTTCTATCAACCCAGAAATTTCTTTCTGTGTCTTCAAATTAATCTCAACCTCTATAAACAATCATACTTCTGATTCTATTAAAATATATTATTAATACTTTGGCCAATTCTCAAAATTCATTATAAATGTAATCATATTGTTTGTGCTTTTTCATGTCCAGTTTCTCCTGCTTAACATAATGCTGAGATTTATGCCTGCTGTTGCATGAATCAGATCATTTTTTTCTAAATAATATTCTACTCTGAACACTTCAGAATTTGTTTATCCATTCTCCTGTTGATTGACTTTTTGGCAGTTAATAATAAATCTACTAGAACATTTAATATGTGATATTTTACTACATATGTATATATTCTATTTAGGGAGAAGTAAACCCAGCAAGTGGAATTACGGGGTCATAGGGTAAATATATATTTTTTTTTGATAAAAGACCACCAGTTTTCCAAAGTGATTGTACAATTTTACACTGCCCAGAAATGTATGAATGTTCCAGTTCCTATACATCCTTGCCAATATTGATGTTGATATTTAATTTTAAGTATTCTAGTAGATGAGAAGTGGTGTGTCATTGTATTTTTAATGTAATTTCACTGATAACTGAAGATATCACATGTTTTCATATATTTATTTCCCATTTATATCTTTCTTTGTAAGATGTCTTTTCAACTTTGTTTTGCCCAAATCTTCTTGAAATTTTTTGAATAATTTGTTGGAGTTCATCATATATGTTGGATAAAAGTATTTTGTTGTATATGTGTATTTGAAAATATTTTCTTTTGGACTGTGGCTTTTATTCTTTATTTCCTTAATGAATTTTGATGAGAATTTATGATATTGATGAAGTCCAATTTATCACGTCTGATAGTTGGTGCTTTTTCTGTCTTTTCTAAGAAAACTTTGTTTATTGTAAAGCGTGAAATATATTCTAGTATATTTTCTTTTAGAAGCTTCATAGTTTTAGTGTTTATATTTGGGTTCAAGATTGATTTCAAATTATTTTACTTTTGTGGTGTGAGGTCAGGGTCGAGTTTAGTTTTTGCTGTGAATTTGTGCAAGTGGTCTAGCAACACCACCTGAAAAGTGTTTGAATTGCTTTGGAGACTTCATAAAAAATGTACTTACTTTATATGTGTAGGTCCATTTAGGGACTCTATGTTCTGTTTCATTAATCCATTTTTCTGTCCTACATCAATGGCACACTCCCTTAAATATTGTTGCTTTAATTAAATTTTAAAATCAGATGTCAAAATAATATTTCATAGTTTTATTTTGTTAAGATTCTTTTGGCTATTCTAGGTCATTTTCATAGCCATATAAATTTTAGAATCATCTTTTCCATAGGTACCACTGTTGATATTTTAATTGAGATTGTATTGAAACTATAGAGCTATTTGCAGAGAATATACATATTTACAATTGAATTTTCTAATCCATGAGCATAGTATAAATTTTTATTCATTTAGATGGTGTTTAATTTCACTTAGGAATTTTTCATATTTTCAGTTTTAGGGATTACGTGCCTTTTATTAAATTCATTGCAATGTATCTTTTTGATGTTACTGTAAGTGCCATTATTTTCCTAATTAACATATTCCATTTTTTTTCCTGCTAGTATAAAAACATACACAGTGATCTTATACATGGTGACCTTCCTAAATTTATGCTTTAGTCATAGAGACTTTTTTGATAGACTCTTTGGATTTTATAATCAATCCTGTGATCTGTGAATAATACAGTTTTTCCATTTCCTTTCCATTCTGTGTGCCTCTTGATCCCTCTCTGTGCTTTATTGCACTGACTAGCACCTCCAGTACAATGTAGAATAGAGGTAATGTGAGCAGATATCCATGCCTTGCTTTGGGGAAAGTTTTAAATTATGAATTTAATGTTTTTAGTTCATATAGAGTTAATTCCATTTTCTGATTCTTTGTAACTCTTCATTGTCAATTTGTGTCTTTTAAGAAATTTGTACAAGCCATCAAAGGTGCTGAATTGATTAGCATAAAGTTGTTCATAACATTAACAAGATATTACTTGATATTTATAGAAGCTGCAGTCATTTATCCACCCTGGATCTTGATATTTTTAAAAAGTCTTTTCTCTATTTTTCTAGTATTTCTAATGATTTATCAATTTCATTAATCTTTTAAAGAGAAAGAGCTTGTTTTCATTGCTCTTCTCTATTTTTTGTTTTCTATTTCTTTAATTTTAACTCTTATTTTTAAACTTTCTTCTTCCTACTTATTGCACTCTTTTCTAGTTGCTTAAGGTGGAAGCTAAAATAGTCAATTTTAGACATTTCTTATTTTCTAGTCTGAGCATTTAAAGTTATAATTTTACTAGCAGAAATCCATCTGAAACTCAAAAATGCAGGACGCTGTGAGAGGTCAAAGGACTCAATAGTCTCAATTTCCAACAGGGCTTAGGTTGCAAGCTAAGTTAATGTATTTATTAATATTCTATATGTATGTGAGGGTGGAGCAGGTTTGGTGAGTCCTGATGCAATGACTCCTAATAGGCTCACTTTTGCAAAGTGCAGAAAGAAGCTAACACCTCGAGTGATGTGAATCTATAGTAAAACAAACAATTAAGCAAACACACAAGAAGGGATATCTTCATTACAGTCATGAAACCCTCTTCTAAAAGAAACCTCCAACTGTAGTTAATTCTTACACACAATTGTACCTCTTAGCTGGCCAAAAACAAAAGTAAATGAAGTATTTCTCCTTTCCCACTTAGTAGGACCTAAAAGATTTAAAAGATTTTAACATAAACCCGCACACTTAGAAACAATTTATTTCCTCCAGACATTGCACATACGCAGGGAAAGCAAATACATAAAGTTGATTTGGTATGTGAAAAGACTAGAAGGAAGCCACTCTGAGGAATCAGATACAAATTCTGCAAATGAACTTTAGTCTGATAAAATATTTCATTCACATTTAAATTGTTTTAAAATGAACTTCTAGATATGCATATATAGTAGAACTAAATAAGACTCTATTTCCAATTTTTGAGAAGAATAAATTTTCCACTTGTGTCCAATAGAAGAGTGTGATATACTCCCAATAAAAATTCTCTTTTAGATATGTTGTAAACCATATTTTGATGCAGAATATAGGCCTTAGACAAAAATGTGTCATCAAATGTCATTATGACAGCTGACATAATTAAAGAGAAAAGTTAAAAGTCACATTATGGCCAAAAAGCCTATGGTATTATTCTGAATCAGTTGGGAGGATTTTAAGGTGACTCACATTCCCACTATTCTTTGAAATATGATTTATAATAATAATTATTATTATTGTTTTTTATTCCCAGATGGTATAAGTCAGGAAAACTGAGGTAAATATTTGTTAATAATCATTATATATTTCTATGTAAATTTTAATCTTTACCATTTCCTTTTAGCCATGTTTGGGAAATTAAAATATTTCCAATAGGCGTAAGTATTAAAAATAATTTCATATCTGCTGTAACATTCTCCCAGGGTGTGCAAACTTAACAGTGCCTCTAGGATATAAGAAGTGGAGTGATGTTGTAAGCTATCATGTCCTGTTTTACAGCAAGAATAATCCATGTTTGTTCTAGAATTAGTGCTCCATCCTAAACAAAATGAGTACTACCTAATTTGCTTTTTTAGCAAAAACCAAAACATTTTATGTTTAGAAGTATATGCAACAGAAAGTAACAATGATTGCATTTTTAGGGAAATCTGTGTGAAGTAGTAGTTAAATTGGCTAGAAGAGGAATGATTTAATGAACTAGCATGTTGTCCTGAAGAGTTCACTATACAAGGATCATGCTGAGAAAACTGCAGGCTCCCAACTTAGCTGTGACTGTTCCTATGAATCAAGGCTTACTCCCCTAACTGTGTCACTAATAAAGTCATCATTATTACTGGGTGTTAACATTCAAAAGAAAGCAAAGACTTTCCAAAAAAAAAAAACAAAAAAACCCCACTAAACTACATAAGAAAATCAGGTATAATATGAAATTGAATTTTTATTTCATTCACTCTACATGACTTTAAAATATTAATAAAAGGCTTATTAGCCATTAAAATGGGAATTTTAAAAACTATATAGTGCTTTATCCAAAGAGATATATTTTGTCATTCTTATTATTCCTATAATATTTAGGGCATTTTACAGTTGTGGTACGTTATCAACTCTAATTTGAGCTCGTGAACTAGGGGAAATAAAATAAGAAAATTTACCCTTAGTGAGAGCTGACAATGGGTAGTTAATAAGTTAGGCATCTTTATATCTTATCTTCTTTAATATCTCAATCCTTAAAATTACCCCAAACTTAATAATATAAAACAACAACCATTATACTATGTTTGCTAATTCTCTTGGTCAAGATATGAGGGCATATCCCTGTTTCATGATGTTTGGGACCTTGATGGCTTCCCACTTGAATGGCAGGAGTCATTCGAATTGCTGTGGGCTAACATCATCTAGGGACTTCACTCAAATGTCTGCTGCCTGGGTTGGGAGGAGTCAAAGGCTAGGCTAGTCGGGGCTGTCAGCTGGAGATCCCAGCTATGACTTCATGAGATTCAGGCTTCTCACAGAATGGCAACTGCGTTTCTGGGAAACAAACATTCCCAGGGACTTAGCCAGAAACTTTAAACCTCCTTCTGACCTAGTCTAAGGAATCATGTAGCATCACTTCTGCCACATTCTGTTGGTTACAAGCAAGTCACTGAGGCCAGCCCAGATTCAAGAGGAGAAGGATTACACGTTATCTCTTGAAGAGGGCAGCGGTAAAGTCACATTGCAAAAAAGCATGTGGGATGGGAGCTACTACTGTGACAGCTCTTGGAAAATAAAATTAGCTGAATAAAATGTTATGATTTTAATTTTTACCAAAAGAGCTAAGCAAATGGATTTGAAACCACCACCAGTGCTTTCTCATTCCAAAGCCCATTCTCTTCCACTTTTCCGTTACATTCAGAAGACAAATTTCCATATAATGTGCAGTGTTGGGACTTTTGTCAGTGTCTTTTTAGAGGTAGATCAGTATTTCCTCACTTAGCTATAACTGATTGCATTGTATATGCTTGGATTCAAAAATGGAAAATAATTTGCCTTATTTTTTAAATTAGACTAAAGCTAGAATGATAGTTCAATTTAATAACAAAATATTCTGTTTTGAAACATTGCTAGCCTCTGGGATCTTTAATTATAGCCAGTGCAAGGATTAAATCTGGCATTGAAAATTTATAGTAAGATAGGAAAGATTTCTGTTTAAGTTCCTATAGCATCTTTCAGCTCCTGTTCCCCAATTTCACCAAAAAGCAGAAGAGTTTATATAATGGAGATCTATCTTTAGCTGCCTCATGTTAAGTTGTAAAACACAACACTGGAGGTTTGTAAACCAACGCTTTAATTCTTTGTGATTCCCGTTTCCACCATTTTTTCTAGAAGATTTTCACTTGTTTATTCTATTTTTTTTTTTTTTGAGACAGAGTCTCACTCTGTTGCCCAGGCTAGAGTGAGTGCCGTGGCGTCAGCCTAGCTCACAGCAACCTCAAACTCCTGAGCTCAAGCGATCCTCCTGTCTCAGCCTCCCGAGTAGCTGGGACTACAGGCATGCACCACCATGCCTGGCTAATTTTTTCTATATATATTTTTTAGCTGTCCATATAATTTCTTTCTATTTTTAGTAGAGATGGGGTCTCGCTCTTGCTCAGGCTGGTCTCGAACTCCTGAGCTCAAACGATCCGCCCACCTCGGCCTCCCAGAGTGCTAGGATTACAGGCGTGAGTCACCGCGCCCAGCCACACTTGTTTATTCTAATTCTGGGTTATCTCATTGCTTTGAGGGTAGTGAGAAATATGATTGGATCATTGAATGGGATATTTCTTCTTTCATTGTTGTACCAAGTAGGAAATGAAGTGAATGCCTTGGTTTTATGAAATGCAGGTAGGAGTTCCAAACTCGTATAGTATTTTTGGTTTTGGTAATTTATATATAGCATAAGAGGAATTGGCTTCAGTCACTAATTTACAGAGTCAAACCTAGAAAATGCATAAATTCATTTAAGTCTAACAGAACAGTTAGTAATCTGCCAGTATTGTCTACCTGTCAGTAATGTGCTTGACATTGACCCCTGGGAATATGTACCAGTGTGAACTGCAGATTCTTTATTTCCTGTTGGAAAACAGGGCAAGTTTTATTAAACATTTGAGTTCCAGAGGAGCCAAAAATATGCATTGCTTTTACTCTCTACTTGTTTTTAAAGTGTTTTTTGTTTGTTTTTGTTTTGGTGAGGTAACATATAGGTGGTTCTTACTTTTTTATCCAATCTAATAATCTCTGCCTTTTCAGTATGGTGGTTAGATCATTTTTACATTTAATGTGACTATCAATATGGTTACATTTAAATCTGTAATCTTGCTATTTTTTTTTCTATTCATCCCATCTATTCTGTTTCTTTTACCTTCTTTCTTTGTGTTTATTTCTCTGAATCAAATGAGTAACTTTTATAATTCCATTTATGTCCTTTGTTGGTTTATTAGCCATAACTCTTGTTTTATTATTTTAGTAGTGCTTCAAGGTTTACCCTATGTATCTTTAACTTATTTCAGTCTACCTTCACATGATATCATATCACTTCATATATAATAAGCCTTACAACAGTGTAATTCCATTCTTTCTCTCCTAGCCTTTTTTGCTCTTATTGTTATACATTTTAAGTCTGTGTATGTTTAAGACCAACAATACATTGTTATTATTTTTGTTAAACAATTAATTCTTTTTTAAAGATTTTTAAATAGTAAGTAAGTGTATTTACCTCATATAGTTACCATCATCAGTGCTCTTCATTCCTTTGTGTTGATGTGTATTTCCGTCTGGTATAATTTTCTTCATGAAAGACTTACTTTAATATTTCTTGTAGAGCAGCCCTTCTGGAGATTATTTTTTTCAGCTTTTGAATATCTAAAAAGTTTTTAATTTACTTTTGTTTTTGAAAGAGATTTTCACTAGATACAGAACTCTAGGTTTACAGGGATATTTTTGTTGTTGATTCAATTCTTTAAAAATGCCACTTCATTGTCTTTTCACTTGCAATATTTTCAAAAAGAAATATGCTGCAATCCTTATCTTTGTTTTTCTGTGAGTAATTTGTATTTTTTCTCTCTTGCTGTCTTTTCTCAAAATTTCCAATTTTGAGTGAACTGATTATGATGTGTTTTGGTATATTTTTCTTCATATTTCTTGCGATTGAAGTTTTTCAGATTTTTGGGTGATTTCTAAGTTTATAATTTTCAAATTAGAAAAAAATGTTCATGTATTTTTCTGTACCTGTATGCTACACCTTCTCCTGCAGGGACTACAATTACACAAGTATTAGGTCATTTAAATTTGTCCCACAACTCACTAATGCTGTGTTCATTTTCTTTCAGTATTACTTCTATTTGTGTTTCATTTTGGACTACTATGTCTTCAAGCTTACTAATTTTTTCTTTTGTAATGTCTAAACTACTCTTAATCACATCTAGTTTTTTAATAATAGATATTAAAATTTTCATAATTAAATTTTTTTAATATCTTCCATTTTCTACTAAGCTTTTGAACATATAAAGTTATTATAACTATTTTCATGTCCTTATTTGTTAATTATAACATCCATGGCAATTCTGAATCAGTTAATTTCAATTGGTTGATTTGTTTGGGAAGTAGTGGTATATGAATATATGTATAGTATATATACAACTATGAAGTAACTTTAATATACTGAAAGAAATCATATTGTCCATGTTGAAGAAAAAATGAGTTTACCTTGATAACTTTTACCAGATAGAAGCATTCAGGAAAGGACTTTCTTCTAACAGAAAGTTAAGCAATCTATATTAAATCCAATTATGTATCTGTCTTCCTTGCTATATTCTTAACTTCCTTATGTAGTAATCTGTTTGTCTATGTGTGTACACATGCTTGTTTCCCAGTACATAGTATATCTCTGCCATGCGGTAGCCTTTCATTTAACAATTTGTTGAATAAATGAATGTCAAATGTACAAATCAATGGATGAATGAGAAGTGGGAGAGGGTTTAATACACCCATTCTCTGCAGAAAATTTTAGGGAAAAATTTTCTCCCTTGTATGCTGGCTGAGAAGATTAAGTTGAATTATCAGATTATAGAATGCACTTTATTTTTTTAAGATGTGTATTAGACTCTGTAAAAATATTATTTAATAATATTGTATCATTTAATAAAAGAACTCTACTATAGGAGGCCATGTGAACTCTGGTGTTTTGGAGACTTTTATCTCTATAATTCTTAAGAAATTATTTGTATTTTATGTGACTTGAATCTCATCTTGAATAAATGAACCTTGAAAATGTATTCCATTCAACACATTTTGAAAATCAATCACACATTAAATTGGTGCTCAGATAAAATCCATAAAAATATAATCATATATAATTCATGATCATCAAAATCCTATTATTGTATATACTTTCAGATTGGAAGTGTTTATATCACTTGGAGTTCTTACATTAATAGAATATTTTTACCTCATGAATAACTTCTAAGAAAATATGTTAAAATTTTTTGTTTTCTTGAAGATAACTCAGTATCTCCTGGGACTTATAAGAGCACTATTTAATTTTATGAGTCTTCTGTTTCTTTCAGTAAGACCTCATGTAATGTGTGATTTTTCCCAGTGCCCATTCAGCATTTGAATCAAAATATTTTTATTTAGAATCTCAAATTAAAGAATTAGGAAGAATTTATTCTAAACTCTAGTAGGGTCTCAAAAATATTAACCAGTATGACATATATATATATATATATATTTTATATCATACATCTGTGACGTACAAATGAATATATAATATGATGTATGATTATAAAAATAAAAGGAATAAAAATTTTTATATTATTCATTTAATTCTCACCCATTCCCAAATAGATAAAAAAAATTAGTCAATATGTCCATTTTTGCCATTTTATAAGACCATACTGGCTGTCAATTCAGCTTACCCAGAGGAGGCAAAACAAGCTAAAAACAAATCAAATATTTAGATATTAAATTATTTGAATCACTTGTAAATTAAGATGGCTTACCTCAACCGTTTTCTTTCTTTACCTGCTGTGTAGATTTTCACTGTAATCAAGTTCTGACATTGGGTTGCCTGGAGCCAGAGTATGGAGAGGGATTCTTGTATCATATTTATAAATACACCAGCCTGAGCAAGAGTGAGACCCCATCTCTACTAAAAAAAAAAAAAAAAAAAAAGAAAGAAATGATCTGTACAGCTAAAACTATATATAGAAAAAAATTAGCCGGGCATGGTGGCACATGCCTGTAGTCCCAGCTACTTGGGAGGCTGAGGCAGGAGGATTGCTTGAGCCCAGGACTTTGAGGTTGCTGTGAGCTAGGCTGATGCCACAGCACTGTAGCCCAGGCAACAAAGCAAGACTCTGTCTCAAAAATAAATAAATAAATAAATACAGTCATGTGTTGCTTAACAAGGGAGGTACATTCAAAAAAATGTGTTGTTAGGTGATTTTGTGTTCATGAAAACATCACAGAGTGCACACACACAAATCTGGACAATGTAGCCTATACACCTAAGCAATGTGGTATAGCCTATTCCTCCTAGGCTACAAACCTGTACAGCATGTTAGTGTATTGAATACTATAGGCAATTGTAACCAAATGGTAAGTATTTGTGTCTCTAAACATACATAAATATAGAAAAGGTATAGTAAAAGTACAGTATAAAAGATAAAAAATGGTAAACCTGTATAGGGCACTTACCATTAACAGAGTAGACACACACATTAGCCTAGGCTGACACAGGGTCAGCATTGTCCAGATATCACTAGATGATAGGAATCTATCATTTAATGGGACCACTTTTGTATATGTGAATTGTTATTGACCAAAATGTCATTATGTGGCACATGACTGTATTTAAAAGTTACAAAATAAAGTAACAGTTTATATTGTAAAATATGCTGTATCCGCCTAGTTTCATAAATATCTTCATAAAAACCTGGATGTTCATGTTTGAATTTATACTTCTTGGACTCCTCAGAGTTCCATGCCAGAATACGATGTTAAGGGAAGAAGGGCTCCTAAATTTCTCTTACCCTCTACCATGGTCCCTCCATGTGTCCCCCAAGGGTCTCCCCCTTTCTTCCCTCTTCAAGGCAACAGCTGCCTCCTAGTTACCCTCAGGTTTAAAGGTGTACAATCCTCTGCAGTCATTGGACTCTTTTGGCAGTAGTCCTTTAGAACAGGAAATTCCAGGTTCCTGGAGACCCACAGAATAGATTAAAAGGGAAGCCACAGACCTAAGTAGGAGCATCATCTCCTTGACTCTTAAGACTCCTTACATTGTCGGGAGGATCATGACAAGGATCAAGGCTGAATGTGAGCCAGAACTGAGCTGACTAAAGCATGGGTCCAAGCAACTAGGTGTCTCTCTTCCTTGGGTCTAAGGAAGGGAAAAACTGTAAAAAAAACCCTGAAAATCTAAGACTTAACAGTCTCATCAGGTCACCCTCAATTAAATGAGTATATTTGTTACACTTTCAAATTATGAGCACAGTTCGGAGTGAAAAAAACCCTTTTGCTTTTTATTCTGAATAATTAAAATCATTAGCTAAGTATGTGCATTTACACAGACAATACATCTAATTTCAAAGCTTTGTCAAATGTAACAAGCAAATATCAAGGAAAGAAACATACTTGGCCGGGCGCGGTGGCTCACGCCTGTAATCCTAGCACTCTAGGAGGCCGAGGTGGGCGGATCGTTTGAGCTCAGGAGTTCAAGACCAGCCTGAGCAAGAGCGAGACCCCATCTCTACTAAAAATAGAAAGAAATTATATGGACAGCTAAAAATATATATAGAAAAAATTAGCCAGGCATGGTGGCGCATGCCTGTAGTCCCAGCTACTCGGGAGGCTGAGGCAGAAGGATTGCTTGAGCCCAGGAGTTTGAGGTTGCTGTGAGCTAGGCTGACGCCACGGCACTCACTCTAGCCTGGGCAACAGAGTGAGACTCTGTCTCAAAAAAAACAAAAAAAAAAGAAACATACTAAATGATATGAGTTGTCATAAAATATTTTTTAGTTTGTCAAGTATGCTGTATTTAACTTACAATGGACAGCTGTAAGTTGAAATATTAATACACTTTTTGACAAATCTAAATTTCCAAAGCTACATGATCCAGAAATTGATGGCATATTTCTAAAGAAGCATTGAAAATATCACTATTTATTAACCATGTAATTTACTTCTCTGTAAGAACAAACTATATTTTTTACATAATCCCATTGCATAAATCAATTTTCAGATTTAATTTTACTTCAGTGAAGAATTATTTTTCTTCTATACGTTTAGTTTCAAATGATACTAGAGAAATTCTCTCAAAAATGTACTTTTCTTGTGTAGCTTATTTCTTTATTTGGATTAGCTTAAGTATTAGCTTAAGATTTTATTGTTAAACTGCATGAAAAATTAAGAAAGCAATTTTTTTCACAAAGCATCTTAGAGTAAGTTTATTTCACTGATATATGTATATATAAACTATTATTATTATTGAGCATATTAAATTAAATTGGAAAATAAATGCAGCACAAAATGCTTCATATGTCATATGTAAACCACTATATGGAATTAATTACAAGTAGACTTTACGAAAAATTTCAGGTCCATTCGAAAAGTACATTTGCCACATCTCAGCTAACAAAGTAGAATCGTCCTTGGGATAAACTCTGTTCCTATAGAACATTTTCATATTTTTTAAGCAAATGAGTGTGTGTGTGTGCATGTGTGTGTGTGTGTGTATTTAACTATTATTCCGCTAACACTTGGCATGGACCATTGATCTGACTCTGAATGTGTATTTCTCAATCCATACATCTCCATGCCACCTTGCCTGAGGAACAAAATGATATTTTTACCCTATGAGAATTCCCTGGAGGTGCGTTAGGGTGTGTGATGTGGAAAAGCTTGATGGTCTAGAGACACAAATGGAAGAGGACCTCCAAACCCTTGCACCTGTTTCAGATAGAGACGTCTGCTTTTATGCTCTATATGTTGAGGTGTTATAATTTCATTTGAAAAAGGTCTTCTATTTATTTAAAACATTTGACACACCTGGGCTAATGTCATTAATTTAGATTTCAGGAAATTGTTGTATAATTGTGAACTGATACCATCATAAAAATTGTAGGCATTGCTGTCATTCAAGTACAGTTAAATCAAGTATAACCAGTGTTTCTTCTCTTTGATGAAGCAGAAACATCTACCTGGAAAAAATAAATAGAAATTCATACAAATATTACATCAGTAAAACAGGAGATTATAAAAAACATACTTTTAAAATTAACAAAACATATATCTTTGATGAGATAGATTGTCAAGGAGATATTAGGAAAAATTGTGTAAATTTTACAAAATTGTTTGTCTGATAAACCCAAGGAATATTGATTGAAGGTTATAGGAAATTCCCAGAGGAAACTGACAATGCACTAATCATTAAATGTATCTTCTTTTATAAACTAGATGGAAGGTATCTCCGGTGCTTAGGATGCTGTATTTGTAAGTCTTTATATGGAATAAATAATACTATTTTACATACAATTAGCAAATTGGGAAATATTTTAGATTAATTAGTTGCGACTAGCTCATAATTGGAAAGCAAAATAGAGCAACAGCCAGTTTTGCATTCAAAGAATAAATACAAATGAATAAGAGCAAAGCCTGTTCATAAAATGGTTTAAATAACCTGATACAATTTACAATCACATTTTACTACTATTTTACTATATATCTATTATAACAGAAAGTACTAAAATATTAATACTTTAGATTAAGAATTGTGATTTTATTCTCTTCTCATATTAATGATAAAGAACTTCATAAATATCTTTTGTAAGCAATGATAGAATTTGACTTTAGGAGAATCTAACATTATAAGACTCTTAAAATTGTTTCATATTTCTTGCATTATGTTTGAAAAATTAACTCACAGTACCTGTGCTATGAGTATTGTCAGAAAGATTGACAATATGCTGAAGGACAGTAAACAAAGAATCATGAAAAATAGCAGACTGTCAAGTTGAAGGGAGCTGGTACAGGGATCAATCTTAACATGAGCTTTATTAATGATGTGGAAAGTGATGGAAAATGGTAATTAATTAAATCTTCAGGTAATAAGTGATTTATTTAATGTTAAAAAACAGAAAAATACATAATTGATGACAAGCACAGATAAGTAAGAAAGAGAAGCACCACACAGGAATGGAAATATCAACTGCTCTTCATATTGAGAACACTGGAATACACATCTATGATGTTTAAAATAAAACGTAGGTGGGCAGTAGTAAGAAGATATGGAGATAAACTATAGACGAGATGAGTCATGGCAAATTGGGTTCTATTTGATATGCTCTAAATACTAGATATATACTCAGATAAATGCTTTTTTGAGTGATGCATAGGAAGAAATATTATTTTCTAGAAAGACAGTTCTTTCTTAAAAATGTGACTTTTTTTAAACGATAAACACTGTTTTAAATAGAGAATAATGGTTATCAATTGCAAAGCTATAAAAATAAATATTTACATAAACTATGCCAACACTGTATTTTCTTATAAAAACATACAAGTCATACTAAAAATGTAGAAATTTGAAACTTTTTGTATTAGTTTCTTTATATCTAGGTTAATGAGAAAGCAGATAATATTTCCAAAGGAAGAAAAATGTGGACTCAGTCCCATATGTGGGAACAAGCCTGTCACTACTATATAATAACTGAATAATTTAAATGTTTAATAAGTATTGTTTTTGCTTACTTATTGTGAGAATATTAGTTACAATATAACTTATTTTAAATAAATGTTTAATATTTACTTTGATGAATACATTTAATCATATAATTTACTCACTAAACAGCACAAAAATAAAATGGATTTCCCTTATATATATGATTATAGTATAGTAATTTCAAAATATATCTGGCCATGTTATACATGATTTTCAAGGTTTTCAGGCCAACAAATGGACCTTGGGGTATTCTCAAAGATAAGGGTGATCTTTAATATTTTTCTTACGAACCAGTACTTCAGCTCCCATCTAGACAGCATATCACACTAAGATGCATGAAACTTATTTTATTATACAGATTGTTTTGATCAAGGTGTTATCCCAAATCACTATGAAAACATAGACGATTGAATGAATATTTTGTCAAATGATTTTCATATGTGTACAAAATTATATCTTCTTTTCACTCTATGGAAACTTAATAGATTTCAAACCAAGATAGGCCGGGCGTGGTGGCTCACGCCTGTAATCCTAGCCCTCTGAGAGGCAGAGGCGGGCGGATCGTTTGAGCTCAGGAGTTCAAGACCAGCCTGAGCAAGAGCGAGACCCCAGCTCTACTAAAAAATAGAAAAAGATTAGCTGAACAACTAAAAATATATAGAAAAAATTAGCCGAGCATGGTGGCGCATGCCTGTAGTCCCAGCTACTTAGGAGGCTGAGGCAGAAGGATTGCTTGAGCCCAGGAGTTTGAGATTGCTGTGAGCTAGGCTGATGCCACGGCACTCTAGCCAGGGTGTCAGAGCGGGACTCTGCCTAAAAAAAAAAAAAAAAGACAAACTTAAAAATGAAAAAGTCTTGAAAACTTTTAGATTATATTATGTTAGAGAATCTTTATGCATTTCTGCTAAAGATCAATTTTAAAAAGTGCAGTAGAAAGCATGATCAAAGGCCTCTCTCCCTCTTTTCTCTTGACTCTGCTTCATCTTTAGCTTTCTTTCTGAAGACATTTCCCTTTGCTTCTCTTATGGGAAATATGGTGCTGTATCTCCCAACACTTTTCGCTTAAAATTCTAGACTCATTCACTGTCTTGAGTTTGAAAATCCCAGTGAAGTTTTGTGATTAATTCAGCTTCAGATTAGGAGTCTTTCAAATACCTTCTATTACTTCTTTCCTTAAAAAACTCCAATAAGTAGACATGGATTTGGGCAGAGATATTCTAACATAATAGTGTCTAGGCTCCAATGTCTTAAAAGAAACATATGAATGCTACATTGTTGTCTTAAATAGGAAACAAGGGATGATTAAATGCTTCCTCTCAATGGTATGAATCAAGGTATGGAGGTAGCTCAACTGTAAAAAGAAAGGATTAAGAGTTGAGCTATTTTACGTTTTAACCTGATTTCAGCACTCGTTTGCTGGTAAACCTAACAAAACTAGTTACTTTGTTTTCCACATCTGTAAAACGCATATTATGAAAAATTCTGAGCATAATGGAAAAGAGTATATGCAGAACCCTAAATTCAGAAGATATGAGAAATTGAAAGTTGTCAGTGTGCCAGAAGTAGGAACAACACAAACAGGATAATCACAGAAACCAACAAATACACAGCACAAGGCTGCACTTGTGATTGTTGCCTCTAACTCAACTGCACCATTAGCAAATGAATGTGCCATACCTAGAATAAGCTATTGGTCTTTTGTGGGTTTTTTTTCTGGCTTAATAAATCTGACATCAGTTTCCTTCCTCAAAGCACTATCTCACACAGCCTAATCTTAAAATACTGTTTTCAGTTTTCCCCACAGCTCACTGATGCTCTGTTCTTTAAGTCTTTTCTCTCTTTCATTTTATTTTATTTTTCTTGTTTCTTTTTTCAATATATTTACTTTTTAAATTTTTTTTCTTTCTGCTTTCTTTTTTTATTTCAGAATATTACGGGGGTACAAAAGTTTTGGTACATGAATTGCTTTTGTACAGTTTGAGTCAAAGTTGTAAGTGTGTCCATCACCTATATATAGTGTGCATTGTATCTGTGAAGTGTGAATTTACCCATCCCCTCCTCTCTGCCACCTGCTTGATTTCTGTTGAATTTTACTAACATATGTGCACTTGAGTGTTGATCTGTCAGTTTCAATTTAGTAGTAATTACGTATGGTTTTGTTCTTCCATTCTTATGGAAGTATGAGAGCTTCATTTAAAAGGATGGTCTCCAATTCTATACAGGTTGTTACAAAAGATATTAGTTTACCATTTTTTATGGCTGAGTAATATTCCATGGTATACATATACCACATTTTATTGATCCACTCATGTATTGATAGGCACTTGGGTTGTTTTCATAATATTGTGAAAGCCTTAGAGGAGTATATGATACATGCTTAAGTATTCGATGACTACCATTTTTTTCTTTAGTCTAATCCTCCTGTAAATAATCAAGTTGTTAGGTATATTGCATTTCAGTGTAAAAATTTACAATAAATGCCTTGAACTTGCATTTTATTATATCTAATTCAATGGTAAATACGTGTTTGGCAGACTTCTTGAGTTAAACCCGGCATGGTCATAGCTAATTAAATTGTTTCGGTTGGGGCAGGGTGCTTTTTCGTTTTAGGCAAATCACCTTAATAGCTTGGGATTTAGTTGTTAAGGATGCAGTTAACCAGAAGTTAATATGTACACTAGAAGGTAATATATATTGGTAGGTGTGGAGGTGCTGCAATTATATGCCTGAGGAAGTTTGCTTTATTTGTTTGCGGGGTGGAGTGAGGAAGCAAGATAAATACGTTTCTGTGTGTGCTTGAATCAGAGAGGTTATTTTTGTAGTGAGGTGATTTTTATTGTTTATTTTTACTTTTGAGAGTTACTTGCAGGATATGAGCAGCTGAGGAGAGATGCAGAAAAAATTATTTTCAAGAGAAACTTTTTGAAACTTTGGGCATAAGTATTTTTGGTTTAAGGCATGGATAAATAATTTTAGCTCAGAGGTGAGAGGATAGCCGTTCTCTCTGCTGACACTCAGAACCTGACACTGTACAGAGAGGGAAGTTTTGGAGTATCAGGAAAAATATCCCTGGCAAGGACATTATTTGTTTTAAGAAATATCACTCTCAGGTGGAAATAGTCCATCCCCTTAGGGTGATTGAAGGGACACTGGGCAGGGGGAACTGGAACAGCAACAAAGGAAGACCCTGTGCTGCAACTACAGGGGACACACTACTTTGTAAGAACAAGTGACACTCTCCTTTAAGGACCCCAGTAATAATTGAACAACATTCTGTCTTGTTGGGAAGTTTGATATGTAGCAATCATGAGGAGGAAACACAAACTTTTATAATATGGAGACCTGACTTTATATTTATTTACAGATTGGTGAAGCCTGAACATTTTGGGCTACTCAAAAATTTGCATTTCACAGTTAAAGAGAAAAAAAAAAAGAACTAGGATCAGCCAGCACATGCACATTCTTGATGTGCATAATCAATAGATAACCTTTATTGCATAGGGATTATCCTAGAGAGTACAAACACAAACAATTACAGCTCAATTATCTGCCAATTGCCTTTTGCTAAAGGCATTTTATGTTTTGATGAAAACTGGGCTAATATTTATATTAACAAAACAACTGCCTAATGAACAAAATAATGTTGAAAATCTATCTGATACTGAACATCATCCTATATACCTCCCATTGATGTGCTGCATACAATGTCCAAAAAGAGGAGAAATTGGCAGAACTGGATGCAGTTAGGATTTCAGCCCTAAAATTACATTATTCATGTGTATACAAAGGCTAAGCATCTTTAAAAAAAACATTACAACGTTATAGATTTTGCAGAAAGCAAAATTTGTGGAATAAACAATGACTTTGAGAAAATGAGAAGTACTATCCTAACCGCAGATCAATTAACTAGAGAATATGAGTGGACATAAGTTTTAAGTTTGTGAATTTTTCTAAAACTCAGAAATAATCTACTAAGCAAAATCTTGAGAAGTAATGGGCATTTAACTAAATTCCCACAGTAATGAGAAAATGGAATTATCCAACAGTTCAACATTCCTTACAGATATAAATGTTGCACTGGGCATTTGAAGCATTTTCAGAATGTTGTAACCTGTCAGGGAAAGGATACAGGTTGCAGTGCCAGTTTCCCTTCAGACATGGATTTAGTTGAAGTCACAGTTCACCACTGTGCCTCTGACAGAAGCTCTCACACTTTGTATTTGACATGTGGCTTAACTTGCTCCCCAATCTAACAGGCTTTTTTAAAAAGAGTTTTAAAAAATCATAGGATAGCAAATCCATTTCCTTGACGGAATTTGACCTCTTATTATTTGAGGTTAGTCCCTGTTGCTTTCCCAAGTGGCTCATTTAAGTAGTCAATTTGTACTTTGCCCTGCCTTTCAGATAAACACACAAGGGCCATCAGCACATTTAAGAATCTGAATTTTTTGTGATGCTTTTTTAATACCATAAAATAAAAATATGACAAAAACAGAGCTACAGTAGGTCCTGGTAATCTAAAAATATATAAAATTTAATGTGACTTGTTTTAGCCAGAATTTCCTGAAGAGAGCTATCTTACAAAATTATTTGCTACATTTTAATTGAAACTGGGAAAACATCACAGTATATATTAGTCATAAAGACGTAGTATAAATTTTAGATTTATTTTTGCTAAAAATTAGTAGTAATTGATAAAAATATATATCTTAAGAAGTATTGATTATGTGTGTCTTTTCCTAGAAACAAATTGTCACCTAAAGATAATCAAAACATGAACAAAAATATTTAGAAGGTAATAATCCTAAATGTATAAATTCAGTTCATTAACATTTACCTATAACTCTTAATCTATACAAAACTAATTTCATGACTAGTCTGAATAAACTAGTGTTTCTTTAGATAAAAATGATCTTAAAAGGAAATCATTGAAAGTATATTCATTCTCTGAAATATTTTTCTTTAAAATGCTATGTCCATGTTAGGAACTAGTTTGAACTGTGGGCAAAAATTGGCAGAGTATTAAAGTAAATGAAGATGGTAATTATTAAACAAAATATTGATAAACAAGGAGTTTGGAGTTTTTAGGCTATCTTCACTTTTGAATTATTTTTCAAGTATTCAATTAGCAATGCAAAAGAATGGTAGACAATTAGGGTATATTTTACTTGCTTGGATGAAAGTGCATTCTCAATGCTGGTTTTCTTTTCTTCAAAACATTATTTGGTTATCTTTTTCTTTTTATTTCCATCCAAGAATATTTTTGGAGATCCTCAGAACACTTTATCATTATATCAGTCTTTCAGTATATCTGCAGAATCCCTGGGGGATATCATTCCCAGGTGGCAAGCAGACATTCTAAGAACTTGAGGTGAATTTAAATCTGATTTACTAGACTTAAAAAGCTTTGACAGAATTGCAAAAATATAATATTATTCCTGTTACATTACTTTTTGTTCAAAGAAATTAACACATATAAAATATTCATAATTATTGGCCAAAAGGAAAATAATAGTGACATTCTCTATATGTATTTCTTATTGTATTTGGCACAGTCTTTGAGTAATTAACTAAAATGCTTTGGTGTAGATGAAAAGAAAAATTAAAAAAAATATTTTACTCAGGTTGAAGAATAAGACTCAATGTGATTCATCTATATGTGAAATTATTACTTCTGATATTTTTTTCTCAGTAATAGTATGTGGATATTATAGTTTTAAATTTAGGGAATAAAATGTGCATTTTTTTTTTCAATGTGAACAAATGGTCTTGAACTACTGATTTGAAAATTAAGGAATGACAAAGAAAATATAGCCCGTTAGCAGTTCTGTAAAAGGCACCTATAAACACTTAACAATACTATTATCTGAATGGTGCTATTTATGTAATAATTTGTTCTACCTGCAAGCAATAAATACTAGATAGAAATCACATATACATTCAAGTTTCCCTAATATTGTAGTCTACTTTTTATTTATATAGCAGAAAGAATCTATAGCCTTGGGGCAAACATGACAAAAATGAGCACTTGTTAAAATATTTAAGGAAAAATTTTAGCTAAAGCTAAAAATTATATCATGTTATGGAAAAGAAGTTTCTGGGTACAAAGAATGCTATATGATTATGATAATATTAATGTAATAAATTGAGAATATTAGGATATGGAGTAATCTTGTGAAGATTAAGCATATCATTGAATATTAAATTACAAGCAAGATATTGGGCCACCTGACAAAGTTATGAAAATATGCACAATAATTCATAATCTTTCCAGATCTGAAATTGGAAGCAGATAATATTACAAAAGTAGTATATAAGTAGTATCTTATTTCTCTGCTTTATTTATATTATCTCAGTGCCTAATTGAAGTTTGCAGGAAAGTCAAATGACTTAGAAAGTAAAGGAGTTGGTATGCTCTTGGAGACCATGGTAATAGCTGGAATATTCATTCATTTACTGAAAGCAACATTGAGAACTCATCATGACATGGATTTTGGACACAATCTTGCCTTTGTGAGGATTACAGTCAGGTGTTGGAATACAGAGAAGTAAAATGAACAACAGAGCTTTGTAAGTGCTCAAATATGGGCATGAGAGAGGGTTATGAGCATGCCAAGAGGAACCTGTACCCAGAAAAAAAGAAAAAAGGTACTAGTGAAAGTTTCCAGAAATAAGAGGCATCCAAGCTGAGACCTAAGCTAAATCAGAGTTAAATTTCCATACCTTAGAAAATAGCATATGAGAAAAGCCAGTTGTGAAAGAGAGCACAGAAAGTTTTAGAAGTATAAAGAAAAATAAAACAAACAAAACAGTGAAGTTGGATCACACAGCTGTGTGGGAGGATAAAGGCTTTCACAAGATGGGTCTGAAAAGAAAAACAGTCCCAAAGGGCTGTTAAATGTTTTGACTCCTGTGGCATCTTTAGATATTTATTCCTCTATCCTTTCTCTGTTTTACGTTTTTGTCTGGAATTTATATAATGAAATTTTACAAAATAATCATATTTGTTTTTTATTATTTATTTTGTATTTTCAAATATTGATTCTAACTTTTGGGAGATTTTTGAGATTTTATCTCTTTTTAACCCGTTATGGATATTATCATCTTTTTTAATTTCTAGGAGTTCCTTTTTATTCTTTGTTCATTTATTTTTCATTGCATAAACTGTAAATTTTTATATCTTTTGTTGTACTTTTATTAAAGCAGCATATGAACATAATTTTATAAATTAATAGAAATAAATGATTTAAAACAAAAAAACCCAGAATCCCCTGGTGACCTCTTTTCACTATTTTCCAGTCTCCCCCTTCCTCTGCAACATTGATTCAGCTGATTTTTTTATTTTCATATTTCCATAAATCTGAATAACATACATACACTGTTGTCTTTCGATTCATCAATTTTAGAAGACAACATTGACTTCCTGTTATGGTAGATGAGTATTGAGATCTTTGACAATGATATTCTTTCTGCTTTTATATTCCCATTGTCTTACTGTAGTTATATTAAATTTTAGTTAAATCAATATTGAATGATTATGTTATTATGCCTATTCAAATATTACTCACAGCTGAACATTTTAGTCTGTTGTGATTATGTTTCCTTATTACTTTGTGGGTAGCTAATAATTGCCTTGTTTTATAATTTATTCAGTTCTCTTTGTACCTACTGATAATTGATGGAGGTATTAGTTTTTTAGGGAAGCCATAACAAAATACCTCAAACTGGTGGCTTAAATAACAGAAATTTATTGTCTCACAGTTTGGAGGCCACAAGTCGAAAAACAAATTTTTGGCAGGGTCATGCTTTTTCTAAAATCTGTAGGGGAAAATCCTTCCTTCACTCTTCCTAGGTTCAGGTGGTTTGGGGGAATTCCTCAGCTTGCAGCTGCAGCACTTCAATCTCTGCGTCCTTCATAACCTGATGTTCTCCCCTCACCCCCGCCACTCCTGTGTCTGTTTCTCTGTGTCTCTTCTCCTGTTCTTATAATGACACCTGTCATATTGGATTAAGGGCCTTGCTTCAGTGTGACCTCAACTTAATTACATATGCAACAGCTCTTTTTCCAAATAAGGTCACAATCTGAGGTGCCATGGGTGAGGTCTTCCATATAGCATTTTTGTGGGGAGGGGACACAATTTAACCCATAACTATGAATCTCCATTTTTTTTTTTTCCTTTTGGAAACAATTCCTTTGGGAATCTCACTTCTTCTTCCATCTGAATTACTTTCTCTTGGGTCTATTGCACAGCTATCATCCTGGGAATTTTTTCTGCTGTTATTCTGGGAAATTCTCTGTTGGCTTTCTCCTGAATCAGATTATAAGGATCTCATAACTTCTTCTAGTGGCTTAATAGTGTCTTTTTCATGATTCACATTTGCCCTTATTAAACAGTAACAACAACAGCAGCAAAATATAGAGCTCAATTGCACAATTGGAACAGGTGAAGAGAAAATTAATTAACAGTAATGTCTACAGGAAAAATTCTTTCCAAGTGCCAGCGATGAGCAAAGTAAATAGAAAGCATGGAAGAAAAATAAAGAGCCTGGGAAATAGTTCCAGAAATGGCAACATCTAGCAAAGAGAACTTTCAGAAAGACAGAACAGGAAATAAACCTAAGGTAAAACTCAAGGAACGATAGAAGGAAAGTGCCCCAAACTGCATAATGTCAAATCCTCAAACTAGAAGAACTCTCCTAATTTATAAGTAGCAATAAAAAAATTAATTCATTGTATGGTGAAATATCAGAACTCAAAAGGTGATAAGAATATCTTAAATGCTTCCAAAGACAAAATATATGTTGCAGTATAATATATTGTCAGTTATGAAGAAAACGAATTTAAAAAGTACGGTTATATACTCACCTTATCATTAAGTGTGAGATCAAAGTAAAGACATTTTTAGACTTTCAAATTATCAGAAAATTCACCAGTTACAGATAGTCTGAAAGAATTACTATATGTAGAAGATAAATGCCAGTAAATACTTATTAAAGTATTAAATATTATATTGAATAACAGAATAATGAAATAAAATACTTAATGATGGATAAAATTATTAATACCAATTAAGTCAATTTAAATAGTGGTGATTAAAAATATATTTTAATATCAAGTCCAGATAACATCAGCTTTAGAGATGGCAGTGGATAAGGGGAAGAGACCAGGGAGGACTGAAAGAATGTTAATCCTCTGTTTAGTTATGAATAAAAAATCAGATACTCATGAACTCCATTAATGTTAACATTTTTAAGAATAATCATTAGGAAAATGGAGATTAAAAACACAACTTCCAAACCATTAGAAAGGAGAGTAACAGAACAAAGTTAACATGACAAACACAAGAAGACACAAGAATGAGAAAATAAAAGAACAGAAAGCATTTTGAATAGAAAACAATAAAATGGCAACATGTATCCAAATATATAAGTCATGATGATGTGTAAATGGCCTAAAGTCACCATCACCTATTAAATACAGAGACCATCACATCTGTAAAAAGTCAACAAACTAACAACAGAAAAATAAAATCCAAATAAAGGAAATTTATGCGGGTCCTAACAAAACAAAAAGATAACAGAAAATTGAGTATAAAGGAATAAAAGTTATATCAAATGAATAAAAAATGCAAGCATAACAATACAAGAGACAAACATTTAAGGTAAAAAATTAAAGGGAGAAATGGAGAGATAAAAATAAAATTTGATGTACCTAACAACAAAGCTATGGGATACATTTGAGGAAAACTGTTTAAAGTATAAGAAGAAATTTAAAAAAAATTATAGTTGAAAAATTTAATACATCTCCTCAGAAATCAGGAGAACAAAATGACAAAAAAATTTATTTGTGATTTATTAATCAGATTCTCCTGTTAAGCTGCTTTTATTGGTTGGGTTTATAATATTCATTTTTATTAATTTTATCCTGCACATACACATGAGGTATTCTGGATAAGAGACAGATTATTATTATTATTACATAGTAATAACTGTTTCAGTCTCCCTTGCCCCAGTCCTTGCCTCCAGGGTGAAATGGTGAAAGCCAGTTGGAACTATTCCCTACACAAGTGAAAGCTACTCCATAAGAGAGGGATGAATAAAATGGATTTTCTCTACTTACATACAGGAGACAGACACAGCTGCTTCCTCCTTTCCTCCTGAAAGGGACAAAATCTTTTCCTCTTTGAAATCTACAGAAAGGATCCTGGGTTTTCACTTTAACCTTTTGGAATATAAATACTTCCTTCCTAAGTCCAGGTAGGTCCCAGAGTCTCTGGCTTTTATGACCTAGAGATACACTATGTTAAAAAAATGAAAAATAGAAATCACACGATGAACTTAATAGATGCAGAAAAATTTGACAACATTCAACACCCTTTAATGATAATAACTCTCAACAGAATAGTTATATAAGGAATTTATCTCAACATACTAAAGGTCATATATGAAAAGCTCATAGCTAATATCGTACTCAATGGTGGAAAACTGGCAGCTTTTCCTCTAAGATGAGGAACAAGATAAGAATGCCCACTCTCACTATTTCTATTTAACTGGAAGTTCAAGCCAGAGCAATTAGGCAAGAACAGAAAACAACTGGCTTCCAAATAAGAAAGATAGAAGTAAAATGATCTCTGTTTGCAGATGGCATAATCTTATATGTAGACAACACTAAAGACTACACACACAGACGTGTATGCACACACATACATATAAACTGTTAGAAATTGTAAACAAAATTCACTAAAGTTGCAGGATATGAAAGCAACATATAAAAATCAATTGCATTTCTGTAGACTAACAGTGAACAATCTGAGATGGAAATTAAGAAAACGACCCATTTACAATAGCTTCACAAAGAGTAAAATACTTATGAATAATCTTAACCAAGGAGATGAAAGACTTGTACACTACAAAACATTAATGAAAGAAATTAAATATAGTTGGCTCTTCATATCTGTGGGTTTCTGCAGATTAAACCACACGTGGATCAAAAATATTTGGCAAAAAATAATAAAAATATAGCATGAAAATAACACAAATAATGAACAATACCAGTATAATAACTAGTTCACAGCACTTACATTGTATTAGGTATTATAAGTAATTTACAGATGATTTAAAGTATAGAGGAGGATGTGCCATAGATTATATGCAAAAATATTTTATTTTATATAAGGGGCTTGAGCATCCACAGGATTTGGTATCTGTGGAGATGCTGGAACCAATCCCCTGAAGATACTGAGGATCACTGTACAACACAAATAAATGGAACAACATGCTATGTACATGGATAAGAACATTTAACATTTTTTACATGTCTATAGTACCCAAAGCTATCTATAGATTTCATGCAATTCCTATGAAAATCTTAGGAATTTTTTACAAAAATAGAAAAAACCAATTCCACAATTCATGTAGAACAACAAAAGATTGTGAATAGCCAAAACAATCTTGAGAAAGAACCACAGAGGTGGCATTACACTTTTTGATTTTAAAATACCTACAGAAATGTAGTAATCAAAACAGTATCATACTGGCATAAAACAGATATATAGAGACCAATAGAACAAAAATAGACATCCCAGAAATAAACCCACACATCTTTGACCAACTGGTATTCAACAGGGTATGAAGAATCCACAATGGGACAGAGGAGTCTGTAACAATTGATGTTGGGAAACCTAAATATTCACATGCAAAAGAATGAAATTGGACCTTTATCTTACAGCATACACAAAAATAATCTCTAAATGGATTAAATATTAAAATGTTAGACCTGAATCTATAAAACACCTAGAAGAAAAAATAAGGAAAAAACTTCATGACATTGGTCTTGACAATGAATTCTTGAATATGATACTGAAAACACAAGCAACAAAAAGCAAATATAGACAAATGAGACTCCATAAAACTAGAGAACTTCTGTAGAGCAAAGGACACAGTCAACTAAGTGAAAAGACAATTTACAGAATGGGAGAAAATATTTGCAAACCATGTAACTGATAAGGTGTTAATATCCAAAATATATAAGAAAGTTCTATAACTCAATAGCAAAATAACCAAAATAATTAGATTTAAAATGAGCAAAGGACTTGAGTAGGCATTCTCCAAAGAAGGCATACAAATGACCAACATGTATATGAAAAGATGTTCAGCATCACTAATCTTCAGGGATATGCAAATGAAAAGCACAATGAAAGATCAACTCACACCTTTTAGGAAGCAATTCCCATAAAAACAAAAGATATCAAATACTGGTAAGGATGTGGAGAAAGTTGAACCCTTCCTTGCAAACTCTTAGTGGGAATGTAAGTTGGTGTAGCTGCTATGGAAACAGTATGGAAGGTCTTCAAAAGATGAAAAGTGGAACTACTGTATGATCCAGTAATGCCACTTCGACTATATCTAAAGGAATTGAACACATATCAAAGAGATATCTGCACCCTCATGTTCACTGCAGCATCATTCACAATATCTAAGATTAGAGGAAAAAACTAAATGCCCGTTGATGGACAAAGGGATAAATAAAATGTATATACATACAGTGGAATGTTATTCAGTTTTAATAAAGAAGAAAATCCTGCCTTTTGGGTTAATGTAGATGATCCTGGAGGGCATTATGCTAAGTGAAATAAGCCAGTTGCATAAGGACAAATACTTCATGATTCCACTTTATGAGGTGTCTTGGTTCATTTTGTGTTGCTACAACAAAATACCCAAGGCTGGGTAATTAAAAATGAATGCAAATTTAGTAGCTCATCATTCTGTAGGCTGGGAATTCCAAGATCAAGGCATTGGTATATGGTGAGGGCCTATAATTTGAAGTCAGTTAATGTGATGTTTCCAGACTTGTTCTTTTAGGTTAGGACCGCTTTGGGTATTTGGGATCGTATGAAATTTAGGATTGTTTTTTTTCTAGATCTGTGAAAAATGACCTTGATATTTGGATGGGAATTGCACTGAATCTACAAATCACTTTGGGCAGTATGGACATTTTAACAATGTTGAGTCTTTTTTTTCACGTTGCCAGCGTTTTATGCTGGTTCCTTCTCATCTGGAATCTCTTTCCTCAGGGCAAAACAGAATGCTTTGCGGTACACCTTTTCTCCTCTGGTAGGAACTCTTGTTGCTCCATGAAGAGAGGGAGAGGTCCCTGGATGGTGTGCTTGAGTTGTGCTCCAGAAGACTGACCAGGCAGGAGGGGGCAGAGGCACTGTAAGCCTGGTAGCACTGCTGCTTTCCTGCATCTCCCTGTACCCTTGTGGTCGTCACAGTCCAAGCAGGTGCTGGGGGATATTCTTCTGGAGGGGTGGGCTGGTCCCCAGGCCATTGCTGAAAACTCAGGCAGGGGCAGGGTGGGTCCCTCACCATAAAGGCAGGTGGCTGTGGGGGTGTCCTCCACCAGTGGCAGCACTGCAGTGGCATGGGCTTTCTTTCTTCCCAGGTTTGCCAGCAGCTGTGCCACTCAGGCAGTGCCGGTGGGTGCCAGGGGCTGTTGATGAGCACTCCATCTGGGTTCCGCAGCAGCAGTGTCTTGGTGGGGCTACTAGGCTGCAGCAGTTGATGCTGGGGGTGGACACAACTCTTGTGTCCCTCGGTGGCAGTGGGGACACGTGGCACCAACTCAAGGGAGGCAAAATGGCTCCCAGCCTCCCTCCTCCCTTTCTGGCCTGGTAGGGGAAATGGGGAGGTGGCAGAAACAGAGCCGACTTCTGGACAGATGTAGTGGCCCTGGGGCTGGGACCCCTAGAATGCTGACAGCTGCAGCACCCAAAGTTCAGAAGCCAGCTGGAGCCTCCTGCCTTCTCTCTGGAGCAATGCCACCACATGGTCTCCATGCAGCTTCCTGTGTCAGTCTGGATGTCTACAGCGGTGGAGAAGTCCACCTGCAGCTCGGATTGCAATGTCTATGGGGGAGGTGTGGAGCCCTGGGATCTGGGTGTTCTCTGTCCCTTCCCCATGCGAGGGTTCCCTTCCAGGGTACCTCCTATCCTGCCAAGTGGGTCACCCCTCTTCCTTCATATTCACCTGGGGCGCCTCCCATTGCCTTTCTGTTGATTCACAATATTCTCTCCTAGGTGATCCATCCAAAGGTGAGTATCTATTCCCGCTTTCGATCTTCTCTGAGAGAGTGGCATGTGCAGGCTGCTTCTAGTATGCATCTTGGCTCCTCCTCCTTAACTACTCTTTAAAGAGCTTATTTGCATTTCATCCATTTTAATCTTTACACTGTGGCTAGAGTGATTGTTTTAAAATTTACATGCTTATCTCATCTCCCTACATAAAAATGTTCAATGATTCCCTGTAACTTGTAGGCTAAAATTTTAAGTCCTTAACATGCTTATGAGTAGTTGATGGTACATACTACATTGCTCAAAGCAGTCTCACTTTATATTTGTTATCCTAGTGGCATAGTTGTGAGTAGTACCCCTTTCACTCACAAGTGTACATAATTTGGCCAATAAATTTTATGGTCACCCTAACTATCAGGCTCTTTATTATCTACCTTCTCCCTACCTCTTAAGCCTCATTCTGAGCTTTGCTCCTTCTCACTCTCACAGCTCCAGCTTTCTGTTCATTCCCTGGTGTATACCACACTGGCTCTCACCACAACGTATTTGCATGTGCTGTTTCCTATGCCTGAGGCTAGTTTTCTTTATTCTTTCAGATCACAAGCCGACTACCATATTCCCTAATTAAGAATTCTGTGATCATATAAAATGTTCAGGTCTCACTATTATATGATGTATTTTTCATTTGTGCTACTTATCACCATGGTAATTTTACATTATTTGTTTATTTTGTTAATATCTGCTTTCCCTACTAGCAACTCACTAGTGTATAAGCAACATGACAGTGCTGAATAAATAAATTTGTTAATTTTAATTCTTGGTACAAAATGATGAGTAAAATTAGAATTTTGTCCTTCATGCACAACATAGTTTCCATGATCAATCACTATAATCATTTTCTTGCACAATCACTGAACTTCCTCGCCCTTTTCTTCCTTTTTCATATGTAAGTGGCAAAATTTCAACCTAGGAGAGAGCCAAATACTAATTACCAGTAGGCCTTTAGTGCCATCAGATAATATTAATAACTTACTCTCCTACCCTGATAGAAAATTGTTTTGTATCATATTCTTTCATATCATATTCTTTCAATTCTTTCATATATCCTTCCCCATTTATATCCTCAGCTGATCATTTTTCTTCCTGTTCCACTGAGAAGGGAACTTGCATGAGCTCCCTCACTATATTTACATACATCACACATGTATCTACTCTCACACTCTTATACTCTACTTTCCTCCTGTTAATATGGTTGTTTCCACGTTCGTATGTTGATTGACCCATTATTATCTACCATTTTACAGAAAAAACTCCAAAGTGTCATCTGGACATTCTTTCTCATAAATTATTTAAATTAGGTCTTTTTATCCACCACTCTATGGAAAATACTCTTCTCAAAATCATTCTACTTAACAAAAATGTATTGTACTTGGCTGATGGATACTCTAAATACCCTGACTTGAAAATTTCACATGTATCCCACACATTTATACAAATAAAAAATCACTAATCATTTTCCTATTGGTAAATCCAATGGTGATTCATATCTTCATCTTGTGTGGCCTATCTGGAGTATTTAAAAGAAATGATCACTCTTTCTTCTTTGAAACATGTTCTTCACTTGTATTCTGAGACTCCATGTTTGCCTGGTTTTTCTCTTATCACATATGCTGCCTCTTTTCAGTCTCCTTTGCTGGTTCTTCCTAATTTCCCCAACTTCTTAATGTTTGAATGCCCAGAGCTCAGTCCTCAGACCTCTTATCATGTCTATCTATATTAAGTTCTCCAGCAATTTCCCTTAGTCACATGGCTTCTGATACTATCTGTGCTCTAATGACTCTCCAATTTATATCTCCATGTAGATGCTCTCACCTGAACTTTACACTCTCATATGGAAAAGCACACATGGCATCTCTATTGAAGATGGAATAGCCGTCTCAAAATTAACACGTCCAAAATGAAACTCTGAGTTTTCCCCTAAGCCTGTACTTCTTACAATATTTCTTTTTTCAGTAATTGTTAAATCCATCCTTCCAGTTTGCTCATGCCCAAAACATCTTTCACTCCTCTGTATTTCCTAGTTAATACCCATTCCAGTTGCCAGTCTTACTGACCCAACTTTCAAAGCTCACGCAGAATCTAAACACACCTCATTTCCACCACTGCCTCATTGTATAAGCCACTATTGTCTCTCAACAGAAGTTTTGTAATAGCTTCTTAACTAGTCTTTTGGTTCCATCCTTATTTTTCTGAGAATCCTTCTCTACACAGACTCTGGAGTGACCCTTTAAAAAAACATGTTATATCATGTCGCTCTCCTGCTTAAAATCCCCATAACTTCTCTCCTTACTCAAAAGAAAAGCTAAAGTCCCCATAATGCCCTACGAGGCTCTATAAAATTTGTCCTTCCTTGTTTCCTTTCTAATGATGCCTTTTATGACTTGCTTGCTCAATCTGCTCTGGACTCACTGGCCTCCAGGTATCCCTGAACACTCTAAAATGTTCATAGCCTGTGTTTTGCTGACCAGGAGGTTTTTCTCCATTTAATAACATCACTGTCTCCTTTATTCTTCACATCTCTACTCCAGTATCAACTTATTGAGAAATATATTTAATCAATCATTTAAGAATAGACACGCCTCACCCCCTTCCTTATTGTTTTATGTTTCCTCAAAACAATCATTACAAGTTGCATAATACACATAATACATGTTAAACTTCTGTATTTATTGTCTGTTGTTCCTTTTCACCATGAAATTAGGCAATTTTTTTCTCTCTTTTTATTTTCTTTTTCACTGCTGTATTCCTCAAATTTAGAAGTGTTCTTGGTACATAGTAGAACTCAACATACTTACTGAATGAGTGAATGAATGAATAATTAATTAATTAAAGTAATGTAGAGGTTTAGATCCACTGACTGATATGGCTGGTTTAATTGATCCTAGTCCATCTCCTGTAGCTGCTATAGATTTTCCAAACACCAGGCATGTATTTTTAGTCAGGCAATTGGAAAGTCAGGTGACTTGATTGCTGAAGGCATAGGAAAAGGCTTATGTCATTTAAATATTGCAGCACTTGTCCCCAAGGGATTACTGAGAGCTAGGATAAATTTGGAGGCAAAACCAGAAGGGAGCTAGTGTTGAGTGGACTTATACAGTAGGTCACAAAGGATAAACATTTAAACTCATTATATAAATGACAAATTACTTACTTGCACTGTAGATATAGAATGGAATGTTATTTTATGGCATTATTGGGGAGATTTATCCAGATCTCAGTGTGTGATTTAAAACCAGTCATTTTCTGACAATGATGTGGGAGTTCAGGATCAGGCTGACACAGATAAAGTTATGTGCCAGGACCCAGGGGGCATAAGGAGGTAGCTGGATTAATAAGTGTACCAGATTTAGGCTACTTAAATGCTGTCCCAATACTGTGCATAATGCAGGACAGGGAGTCTTTATGTCCTTTACATTCACATTTAATATACAATGGCTTATTGTGAAAAATACATGCCTGAAAGAACAGGGTTATCAAAGTAATCCAGAAAGGTTTAATTTGAGGAGTTAATAATGCCAGTTAGCATAGTTTGCAGCAGTATATGGCTTTATAAATAAAGCAGTCTACCAGGAATTGGATGTAAGCTATACATAGAACTTACAACTTTGTATATAGGTGTATATCATTAGACCATTTAGGTAGCAGTTTAACAGGTTTATCAGTGTGTAATTAAGAGATTGCCTAAATATCTGAGTTATACAAGTCATATATATATATATATATATATATATATCTATCTCCAAAGTGGAACAAGAAAGAAAGAAGGAAAGGAGGAAAGAAAGAAAGAGAGAGAGAGAGAGAGAGGGAGGGAGGAAAGGAAGGAAAGAAACAAAGAAAGAAGCACAAATTGGAACACATGTGGGCCAGCATCTCATAAATATTTAACTAAAATCACATCTTGAAGACAGCAGTTCATACTTTTTGAATTTTGAAAAAATATCTCTTTCAAAAAAATATAGAGAAGATAGAGTAGAAATACAAATGGATTCAGGGAGACCAGTTAAGAGGTTATTGCATTTGTTTGGATGAAAGATGAGGTGTGCTTATATGAAGATTGAGTTAATATGTATGGATACAATTAGACAGCTTTGAGAGATATATTATAAGATAGAATTGATCACAGTTGCTACTGGTTTCCTTAGGTGTGGTGTAGAGAGAGGGAGACCTCGTGGATGGCAGGCTTCTGATTTAAGCAATTGAATCAATGGTGGTGCCATTCACTAAGGACAGGACTTGATGAGGGCAAGTTTGTGTGTGTGTAATTATAAATTCAAAATTATAAATTCTGTATCTGAGTTTGAAATATCTGTGAGGAAGCCCATTAGAATTAGTGAATATACAGCTGGATATATAGATTTGAAATTCTGAGGTGTCATCTAGACTTAAGATATAAATTTGAAACCCACCTGTTTATAGATACAAATTGGAGGCAGGAGAGTCAAAGAGATTTCTTATTTAAAAAAATAACCATTAGAAAAACATAAGAAAAATGGCCTAATGTCTAATACCTAGAATTGGAGTCAACATTTTTTTTTTTTCTCTACAGGGCCTGATAGTAAATATGTTAGGCTTTATAGGCCATATGCTCTCTGTCACAACTACACATTTTGCCAGAGACAATATGCAAATGAATGAGCATGGCTGTGTTCCAATAAAGCTTGATTTAAAATTTCAGGAAACAAACTGGATTTGACTTATGCACGATAATTTTCTGACCCATGAATTAAGATCCTGAATCTAAATATCAGGTAAATGAAAATGAATTGGTAAAGATGTTGGAATGAGGTAGGAAAAAAATCAATTAAGGGTTGTGTCAGAGAAATAAATGGGAGAGAAAATTCTAAAAAAATTAAAAGTTTTATAAATGAAATAATCCAGTTGGAGTTAGCCACATAGTAGTCATTGATCACCTTGTTAAAAGGTGATTTAAAGATAGAGTGGACAGTGAACAATTGCAATAGGTTTTTGAAAGAGTAGAAGAGGGAAATGGGCACCACAAGTAGGGATAACTTTTTCTAAAAATTAGATGTGAGGAGGAGGAGAGGGAAGGGTTTTCCGAAAGTGGATGTAAAGTAGATATAAAGTGGACAGGTACTTGATTAATATCAAGATTGTGTATAGTGACATGTTTTTGCTCCCTAGTTCAAGCTAGAGGCTTTGGGACCTGGTGGAACAGCGTCTGCAGATCACAATGTCAAGGCTCAGCATAGATCTCTTTCCCAAGCCCCACCCATCTGTAAGAGTGTTAAGGCCATTTCAGGAATAGACTTCGGTAGGACACAGAAGGAGGAAAAGTACTTCTTTGCCTGACTCTATCCTGTACTAGTGATAGTGCTGTTTAAGAAAACAACAAAAGTGGATGAATTTTATTAAATCTAGAAATTCTATGTTAATTAATTGGTAAACCAGTCATAAGCTAGCACTGCTTTTGATTCAGAAACCTAGTTAAACTTGGTTTGTAATCTTTGAGAATCATATTAATAAGATCCCCCTGTAACTTCTGAAAAATACCCTGTAGTTAACATGCTGCTATTGTCCTTTGTCTCTATCCTGCTGTCTACCTACCTGGAAGAAATAAACAGCTGCTCCACTACTTTCCACAAAAGATTCCTTCCACCAATAATTTTATGATTGTTATAGTTTTCTGGAAATAACTACTTTCCATGACTTCTCTTTATTCAGCCTTACTTTACCTCATTTTTCTCGTCATATATTCCCTGGTTCTCTGGGGCAACAAGCCCACTTTTCCAGCTGTCTCAAGATGAGCACTTTTTGATAACTTTTCCCACAAATGTGTTCTTCTTCCTAAGAGAGAGGGTGTACAAACTACCAAGAACATAACAATTTCTTTATCTCAGTACACACATGTACACTCTTCTCTAGAAAGAATTGAGAATAGGATTTATAAGGGTCTTTCTCTCAGCCAGATTTTGACCTTATTTAAAAGGCCGTCCAAATTCCTGCTTAAATTTATCTTTCAATTAAAAATGTACATTAAAGACTAGTGTAACTGCATTCTAGCTTTAGAGACTGATGACTATTTAGAGTTTTATTTTAAAGTGTTAAATCCATATTTTAGACAAATTCATACTGATGAGCACAAACTCAAAAAACTTCTTTGTTTACATGTGATCTGAAGCCACTTTACATCCCATTAATAATGTTTTCAAGACTTCAGCTGTATAATAATTATTTTTAGAATTTCATTTTCTTTTAGAAGAGGATGTATGCTATATTTGTTGCCAATTCTTTGTATAGGATAGATATGGATTGGCTATGCCATTTAAGTTAGGACTAACATAGATATAGATTTCAATGCCAGAATCAGAATTAAGAGACTAAGATAATTATATGTTATCAGTAACATCAATGGATACAGAGGAAAAAAAGTAGTACCTACATTTTTATTTTCTCAACTGTTTTTGAGGAAAAAAGAAAGATCAATGACTCAGGGGTCTTTTGTCTAGCAGTATGTGGAAAGTATCAGATGTGTCTACTGATTATAGATGAAATAACAGAAGACTAACAAACAGTCTTTTTTCCCCATAATACTGACTTGACCAGCTGTAGCAGTGCCATGAATATTCTCCAGTTTTACTGTATTTGAGAGATTATATATTCTATCAATAGTTCTAAGATAAGAATAAAGGAATTATAGTAACTGGCGGTGAGGCTGAGGGAGTGCTTAAGAGCCCGAGAAAACATACTAATAACAACTAGTTTTCTGAGCAGAAGTCTAAGTGAAAAAGATTTTTAGAGCACATTAAACTCACTTGGTGGGCTATAAAAAATCCTGATACCTAGAATGCACTCAAATCAATTAAATCAGAATCTCTGGGAGTGAGACCCAAGTATGGGTATATTCTTAAACTTTCCAGATAATTATCATATAGGGCTAAGTTTGTGAATCAGATTTAGAGACCGAGGCAAAAAAATAGTTATAAGCATCAATGAGAAAGGAATTTAATATTTTGTCTAATATCTGCACAGTTGAACAACTTTTATATGTTTTCCTTTTTAGATACAATCAATCTTTAAAGAATATTGACCTGAAACTGGCAAATAATAACAGTGAAATTTGTTAGAATTATTTGACTGTACCAAGAAAGATCTGATGTGTTATAACGAATAATCAACATTGAAATTGGGCCAGAGCAGAAAGCTCAAAGAATAAGAAAAATTGGTTAATACATAAAAAAGTTCAAGGTCATTATGTCTACTTGTACCTAGGTATTTATATTCCTTTAAATCTTGCTCTAATTTTGAATATCAATTAGATAACTCCAAAGTACTAATTACTGTTTTTCTTTAGCTGTTTACATAAAGAGTTAAAACATTTAAATTAAAAGCCATGCACATAACTTTTTTTCTAAATTAACATTATCTGTTCAAAGTTTTCTCTTTCAATCAAACAGGTTATAGCCAAGACCTTGAGTCAGATTTTCCTATTCTAGCGTTTCTTAAAATATGGTTTATAGTTCACATAAATCAGAATAACATAGATTGTCTATTAAAAGTGAAGACTCATGATCCCTGCATCAGATATATAGAATCATAATCTCTAAGTAAAAGGCTTTGTAGCTTACATTTTTTCCACAGACCTCCTAAGAAATTGTGATGCACGTTAAATTTTTAAAATCATTGCTTTACTTCCCTCTAATGTGAAACTCAAGATTGTACTTTCAACACTAGGATTAAATGTTTATATGCCATAGTAAGCCAGGAGAGGGCAGCAGAAAGCTGGAATTTATGGGAAAGAGGAAGACTCGAGGGTTCTTGGAAGTCACCTATAATTTGAGGGAAGATTCATCTAGGAAAGTAGATGAGCGTTTGTAACTGCAACTAAGAAGCAAATATTTTGGTCCATTTTGGCAGATAATTAAAGAGAGCTTAAAGAGGTAAGAAGAGTTAATTCAAAACCCATGTATTAAAGTGGAAATCAAGTCAACTGGAAAACATTCCCAAGAAACAGATATTTAGGTCGTGTATATACACATAATAAAGAAGACATAGGCACTAGGGAAAAAGTGTTAGAACCAGAAACAAGCTAAACAAAAAAACCATGACAAATTAGTGGAGATGATTGTGAAAATATAAATCCATTTATGTATTAACTGAATTCTTTAAGGAAAAAAATGGTCTGTATTGAATTTAAAGGGACTTTGATCTGAGTTCTAACTTAAAAACTGATAATGCTGAACAAATAAAAAACAAAATCTTAAAGCGTAGATTTGCAAAATTCTTATAAGTGAGTTGAAAAACCTTTAGCTTTGTTTAATCTAAAATAGATTTTTTAGAGATTCTGTGAATCTTAACAACTACTTCCTTAATCCTCAGTTTTCCTACTCACTGTTTTTTTTTTTTTTTTTTTTGGTCTAAGCAGTGCCTCTAGCTAACAATTTGAATTTCCCTTTCTTTATATTTTATATTTACCTTTTATTTTACTAATGTACTTTTCCCTATTCTATTGACCTCTGCACATAAATGACAACTTCTTTCTTGTGGACTGAGTACACATTGTCTAGACACTTATGATAGTAACATCTCTTGCTAGAATATGTTCCTGAAATTTTTCTGCACTGAAATATCTTATGGTAATAATAATTCCATTGAAGTTATTGGCAAGTTGTTTTTTGTTAGAAGGAAAAGAAGTTCTTTACCTCAATCACCCTAATCCTTCTACCAGTAATTGTTTCAGATGTTTGTTCTTGCCAAAGGACAATGACTGGCCAAGTTTGTTTCCACATCTTGTCTGTTATGACTTATGCTGCCATATTTTTATTACCACATATAATATTAGATATATTCTGTAGATACATTAGATACATATTGTTAATTATTCCAATATTCCATGTGCTTAATTCCTTTAAACTAGTGAAACATAGCTTAACCTAGTATATTGCCAAATACATAAGGACAAGAGTGAAAAGTTGTATGCATTCAGAGATTTTAATGACATGGATAAATGACTTTTAATTATAAATATAACAAAGGAAAATAGCTAATCTATGACTAGTGTTTGTTTTATAGTGGGAACATATAGTCAAAAGGTAATATCTATTTTCAGAAATGGCTTAAGAAGAAAATAATGTTGTTTTTTGATGAAAAGAGAGAATTTTTATAGAGTAGCTGATAATAAATACTTAATTGGAAATTTTTAAAATTATTGTAAATATTCTTCTGTGAGGGTATTTAGGAAAGAAAATACAGACTAATTATGTTTTTTTTCCAGAAAGTCTTAATAGCCAATTGAGGCTCAAGTTGAAAGAAAAGTTATTTAAGTGAACTATTTATATATGGTCTCAGAAAAATAATTTATATGAAAAAGTATGATGCTATCATAGTATTTAATGCCCATATAAGATAGTTTAGAGATATAAAACCTATTCCATAAATTAAACAGTTGAGACATTGCCATTAAAAGTCCCCTGCCATATATATATACATGTATATATATACACACACACACACATATATATGTATATGTATATATATATGGAGGCCTCAAAAGAAAAAATAAAAATGAACTTTTATTTGATTGAATAATTCTAAATGAAGAATATAGAAGAATGTAGGAGGGTAAACTGGGTCAAGTGAAAAGTTAAAATACCTACCAAAAGTTCTATAATATAAATACATTGAACCAAGAACATAGATTAGGAAGAGAAGTTAGATGAGCTAACATTCAATATCTTTTCACTGCAGAGAAGGAATTCAGAAGCCTATCAGAGAAATTTAATAAAGATATTGAAAAAATAAAAAAAGAATCAAGCAGAGATTCTGGAGCTTAAGAATTCAATTGACAAACTGAGAAATGCATCAGTTTCTCAAAACAGAATTGGCTAAGCAGAAGAAAGAATTAGTGAGCTTGAAGACAAGCTATTTGAAAATCCACAGTCAAAAGAGAAAAAACAAGAAAGAATACGAAAAAATGAAGCAATCTTACAAAATCTACAAAATAGACTCAAAATGGCAAATCTAAGAGTTATTGGCCTTAAAGAGGGGGTAGAGAGAGAGATTGGGGTAGAAAATTTATTCAAAGAAACAATAGCAGAGAACTTTTGAAATCTAAAGAAAGATATGTATATTTAGGCACAGCAAGTAGATTTAAATCAAACAAGACTACTTCAAGCCATTTAATAGTCATCATAAAACACCAAGAAGATTTAACTCAAAGAAGACTACCTCAAGACATTTAATAATCAAACTCCCAAAGGTCACAGATAAAGAAAAGGTCCTAAGGGAAGCAAGAAAAAAGAAAAACATAACATATAAAGGAGCTCCAATACATCTTCTGGCAGACTTCTCAGTGGAAACTTTACAGGCCTGGAGAGAGTGGCATGACATATTCAAAGTGCTGAAGGAGAAAAACCTTAACCCTAGAATATTATATCCTGCAAAAATATCCTTCAAACATGGAGGTGAAATAAAGACTTTCCCAGAAAAACAAAAGCCGAAAAATTTTATCAACACCAGACTTGTCCTACAAGAAATGCTAAAAAGAATTCTTAAATCTGAAAGAAAAAGACTCTCATGAACAATAAGAAATCTTCTAAGGTATACAACTCACTGGAAACAGTAAGTACACAAATTATTAGTGATGTAATTGCTGTGCTTAAATCACTCATATCTTGAGTAGAACGACTAAAAAACAAACCTATCAAAAATAACTGCAATAAATTTTTGAGAGATAGATAGTATAAAAAGATATGGATGGAAACAACAAAAAGGTAAAAAGCCAGGGGGTGGGGGATGGAGTTAAAGTGTAGAATTTCTGTTAGATTTCTCTTTGCTTGTTTATTTATTTGTCTGTTTGTAAGATGCTGCATTGTCATATGTTTAAAATAATTGGTTATGAAATGTATTTTGCAAGCCTCATGGTAACCTCAAATCAAAAAACCTACATTCAGATACACAGAAAATAAAAAGCAAGAAATTAAAACATGCTGCCATAGAAAATCACTTTTAACAAAGGAAGACAGGAAGGAAGTAATAAAGAAAGAGAGGACCACAAAACCACCAGAAATCAAATAACCACATGGCAGTAGTAAGTCCTTACCTATTAATAATAACATCGAATGTGAATGGACTAAAATTTTCAATCAAAAGACATAGAGAGACTGAATAGATAAAAACAAATAAATAAACAAATGAAAAACAAAACAAGAGCCAACTATGTGTTGTCTATAGGAAACACACTTCACCTATAGAGACACAAATAGGTTGAAAATAAAGGGATGGAAAAAGGTATTCCATACAAATGGAAACCAAATAAGAGCAAGAGTAGTTATATTTTTATCAGATAAAATAGATTTCAGTAGAAAACCTGAAAAAAAGACAAAGAAGGTCATTATATAATGATAAAGGGGTCAATTCAGCAAGAGGATATAACAATTCTAAATATATGTGCATCCAACACTGGAGCACCCAAATATATACAGCAAATACTATTGGAGCTAAAGAGAGACATAGACCCCAATATAATAATTGGTGGAGACCTCAGCATTCCACTTTCAGCATTGGACAGATCATTCAGACAGAAAATCAGCAAAGAAATATTGGACTTAATCTGTATTATAGAACAAATGGACCAAATCGATATTTACAGAACATTTCACCCAACAGCTGCAGACTACACATTCTTCTCCTCAGCTCATGGATCATTCTCAACAATATACCATACGTTAGGCCACAATACAAGACTCAAAAAAATGGAAAAAAATTGAATTCATACCAAATATTTTCTCTGATCACGATGGAATAAAATTAGAAATCAATAACAAGAGAAACATTGGAAATTATATAAACACATGAAAATTAAACTATATGCTCCTGAATGACCTGTAGGTCAATGAAGAGATAAAGAAGGAAATTTTAAAAATTTCTAAAAATAAATGAAAATGAAAGCACAACATATCAAAGCCTATGGGATACAGCAAAAACAGTAATAAGAGGAAAGTTTGTAGCAATAAGTGCCTACATCAAAAAAGTAGAAAAGGCTACAAATAAACAACCTAATGATGCATCTCAAAGAGCAGAGGACAAGAGGAAACCAAACTCAAAATTAGGGGAGAAAAGAAATAATAAAGATCAGAGCAGGAATAAATGAACTTGAAACCACAAAAAAAAAAAAAAAATACAAAAGATCAATGACACAAAAAGTTAGGTTTTCTGAAAAGATAAACAAAATTGATATACTTTTAGCCAGATGAAGAAAAAAAGAGAGAAGATCCAAATAAATAAAATCAGGGATGAAAAAGGAAACATCACAACTGATACTGTAGAAATGCAAAGGATCATTAGAGACTACTATGAGCAACTATATGCCAATAAATTCAAACCTAGAAGAAATGAATAAATTTCTAGACACAAACAACCTACCAAGATTGAACCAGGAAGAAATCCAAAACCTGAATAAATCAATAACAAGTAATAAGATAGAAGCAGTAATAAAAGGTCTGCCATCAAAGAAAAGCTCAGGACCTTTTGGCTTCACTGCTGAATTCTACCATGCATTCAAAGAACTAATACCAATCCTACTTAAAGTATTCCAAAAAGTGAGGAGGAGGGAATACTCCCGAACTCATCCTTTGAGGCCTGTATCACCCTGATACCAAAACCCTCCAAAGACACAACAATAAAAGAAAACTAGACCGGGTGCGGTGGCTCACGCCTGTAATCCTAGCACTCTGGGAGTCCGAGGTGGGCGGATCGTTTGAGCTCAGGAGTTCGAGACCAGCCTGAGCAAGAGCGAGACCCCATCTCTACTAAAAATAGAAAGAAATTATATGTACAGCTAAAAATATATATAGAAAAAATTAGCCGGGCATGGTGGCGCATGCCTGTAGTCCCAGCTACTCGGGAGGCTGAGACAGGAGGATCGCTTGAGCTCAGGAGTTTGAGGTTGCTGTGAGCTAGGCTGACGCCACGGCACTCACTCTAACCTGGGCAACAGAGTGAGACTCTGTCTCAAAAAAAAAAAAAAAGAAAACTATAGGCCAATATCTCTGATGAACATAGATGCAAAACTCCTGGACAAAATACTAGAAAGCCAAATTCAACAACATATTTGAAAGATTATTCATCATGATCAAGTGGGATTTATCCTAGGGATGAAAGGATGTTTCAATATATGCAAATCAATGTGACACATCATATCAGACATGGAAACAAGCAGTGGCTTCATCTAAACATGGTGGCTTCACAGGCTGTTCCACCAGTGACATAGCACAGTAATGGTGAGCTATGTAGAACTCTCTCTTACTCTCACTTCACGATGTCAATTTGGTATCTAAACATTTTTTTTCCACATGTAGTAGCATTTCAACTTATTCCAGTGCATACAACTAAAGTTATAATGACTACTTTATAATCCTCTTGTTGTAGCCTTCCAGGTCTTTATTTCTCCAATCTCTCCAACATCTGTACAAATCTCAAATTCCTATAATAAAGCCCTTTGCTGTAATAACTTTGGTTGGCTCTGTTCTACTATTCATGATCAATAGCAGTGCTATGTGCTACAGCACATTGGAGCCTTAGTCAAAGGGGAAAATCAGTAGCACTGACCGGTTATTATTTAAAATTTTAGTATTTTTATCATGGATTTTTTTATCAGTTTGATTTTTTAAAATATTACTCTAAATATTACTTCTCTCACGGATTGACTTTTTTGGCATCACCTAAATTTTGCTCTCAGGAGAGTCCTTCACTTTCCTCACCTTGGTCCTTGGCCTCGCCCTGGTATATGTGTACATCATTTTTTTCTGATTTTTTAAAGACAAAATTGTTTAATTTTGAATGTCTTCTGTGTCCCCCATATCTAATCTTCTATTTTCTTATCCTTTGCATTTCTCTGTTCCATCACTTTGAATTTTAGGAAGAATTCCTCAACTTCTTTTCTATGCCAGTAATATACTTTACTAAAAGGTGAGTTCTGTGGCTAGGATATCATTTTCTTAACCTATTTTTTCTTTGAAATACTTGTCATATACATTCATATTTAAATCTCAGTTTCCTTTATTTTGTGCCCTTGATTATCTTTTGTGACTTCCATATTGCCTCCATGTCAAGAATTTCAAAGAGGTTTTGAAGAGTTGTTCTGCTTTTTAGCCAACAACCCTTTCCTAGTTAAGATCATCCTTTGAAACAGTAGGAAGCCATTCTATTTTCCATGCCCTTGAATAGGTTGTCAGTGATGAATTATCAGGGTTTTTGCTTTTTCTCTTTTCTTTTTTTCTTTTCTTTTCTTTTTTCTTTTTTTAGATGAGGTCTTGCTCTATTGCCTGGCTAGAGTACAGTGGCATCATTATAGCTCTCTGCAACCTCAACTCCTGGGCTCAAGTGATCCTCCTGCCTCAGCCTTCTGAGTAGCTAGGAGTACAGGTGCATGCCACTGTGCTTAGCTATTTTTTCTATTTTTTTTTTAGAGAGACAGGGTCTCACTATGTTGCTCAGGCTGGTCTTGAACTCCTAGTATCAAGGATCCACCCACCTCAGCCTCCCAAAGTACCAGTATTAAATGCATGAGCCAGGGTTTTTCCTTTACTTATTCTATAATCTAATCATGATTTTGCCAATAGACAGGCCATTTGCCTTGCTTATTTTTCATTTTTAGGTTAGATAGAAACTTTTATCACAGCTAGAATGAGAGTGTGTACTGATATTTAAAAGTTCTGTCCAATACTCCATACTTATTAATAGCAAGCATTCAGCTAGTACAGCCTTACTGGGTTAAAGTGGGATGTTCCTTAAACTCCTTTCCTGATTCCTTTCAATTAGTTTCTGATTTCTCACAAAGGGGATTTTTCAGTGTTTGTTGATGAATCAGTATGTTTGTGGGGGAGAAGGAGGGTCCAGGGCTTCCTATTCCACTACCTTGCTCTTGTGATGATTCTTATATTAAATTTCTTTATTTATGAAATCAGAGATAATAAAATGATACAATGGTATATCATTGTATGCATCCCCATATAAACACATGAATATATACATATATATGTATGCATGTGTGTGTGAAAGTTAAATGTCTAAGAATACATTAGAAATGATAAAAAAAAAGATCATGAGAAAGGCAAGCTCTCTGGATTTTATAGCTGATTTAGCATTTTTCCAATTTTTCCATGTTTTACTACATTTCTAAAAGTTTCTAAATATAAACATTTCTAATATATGATTTATGTCACTATATCTCTATTGAATGTTTAAAAGATATTTTTTGTTTTGACTCTATGGACATGATTCTATGTCAGTACAGTAGTTGATTCTGCGATAAGTAAACAGAAAAGTTTTGTTTCTCTCTTCCCTCCTCAAACGAGTGCTTGTGGCATAAATTAGTCCACTCATGGTTATGCATCATTACTCACTGACATCTCCATGTGACAGAAAATTTTTAAAAAATCACCTTGAAACAAAAGCCAAGCTGGTGAGACACCAGATGGGAAATGGATTTTTAAATATGCTCTGCTATTTCTTTTCAGATTTAGCTTACAGTTTTTTCATAAAACTGTACAGATAAATGCTCAAACATTCAAATTTTGACAGGTGAGTCATAGAGACAGTTGACAACTTTAAATGATCTAGTTATCAAGTTGTATCAAATATTTCTTATTAAATGATCTCTATTGCACATTGTTACTATATAAAAATTAATATTCTCTAATTTTCTGTTGGTTGCATTATTGAATAGTCTATTTTTGTAATTTTAAATGTTTTTGATCCATTTACACTCACTACCACAATATAAAATGTATTAGACTATAACAATCTCTTTTATCTTAGAAATTTGATTAATTTGAAAATAAAATGTATTTTTTAAACTTTTATGCCATTTACTTAAATTATCCATTTTATCACATAAACTATGAACTAAAAATCACTCCATTTGCATATTTTAAATCACAGGAATATTATAAGAATATAAAGTCTGAGATTCGAACCTTGAATATAAGTCATGTTGAGAGGTAATGACTATTGTCCTCATTCACCCATGTTCTTGCTGATAGATTTAATAGAATTAAACTGATGTCACATAAAGTTGATCATATTTTGGCCATATTAGCATCATTCCATTTTGTAAAAGGAAATAATTACTGTCCCCCTTTACTTCCTTAACCTGGTTTCATACATAACTATATTAAAAGAAATTATTTTATTTTAAATGTACTCATAGTCATGACAGTTGAAAGAAATAATGCAATTTTAATAGTCCCTTCTTATCTAACCTAATCAATTCATGAAAGAAAAAAATCTTCTTATAATTCGATCATCAGAGATCTGAAAAGCAGATGATTAAAACGATCTAAAAGTATTTCTAAGCCATCTGGGAGTGTACAGATTGGTAGAGCAACCACTGACATAATGATGAAAGAAATTACCTAAAGACATTTTGATTTGAGAGAGAGAGGGAGGAGGTTAGTTCCAGATGAATTAGGGGAAAGAAGAAAAGAAGGAAGAATGGGAGAATGTTCATGTAGACTAAGGACCGGGTCTAGGAACTAGCTGGGGAGCTAAGATTAAGAATATAACTTTAGATTTGGGCTGCTTATAATTTTAGGAAAGGCATGGAAAATTGAGGAGTCTATTCTTGGTACAAAGATCTTATAATTTTTTAAAATACGACATTAAACTTATACTGTAGGTTTGCCATCTTTATTTCCAAGAAACAGTAGCTGGACTGAGAGGAGTCGCTTAAAAAAATTAAGATGATGATTTTTATTCAGCTATTTCATTGAGCCCTAATGGTCATTAGAGCTGAAAAGAAGGCCAAAGGTACCTCTAGTTGATAAATAAGCCATTTGCTACATGGAAAACTGTCGAAACCAAGATAGTCAGAATTAATGACTAGGGGTTTAAACAAATCACTTATGTTAAAAATCCAATCAGAAAAAAAAACATATAAAAGTAGTTAATAACAGTAGTTGAGATTTGGAGTCCAAAACAACTGGATTCAAATCATGTTTTTCTAGCATTATTAGCTGTGTGACCAGATTTAAACTATTTACTCTCTGAAACTCACCTTCTTCATATAAAATGAGCACGTACTATGAGCATGGTAAGAATAGATTTAAGGGGGTTAAATGAGATAAGGCATAGTAAAGTACTGGGCACAGTGACTGGCACATGGCAGATACATATTATATTTTGGTTATTGTCATTGTTATCAATATAATAATTATGATGTCTGGTTTGTAGGTGACAGCTTCCAAGTCTAGAAACATAAAACGATCATGGTTCAGACTTAAGCAAGAACAATACATAGACCCCAATCTACCTATCAATTTTCCTTGTCAGGAAACATGCTGTAGCTCAAAATTAAACAATAATGGAGATTAAAATTTGATATTACATGTAGCATGACAAACCCATCAGGGTGGCGGATGGCCAGATCTCATCCTGTCAGCTCAGGGGACAAGGTGGGAACCTGCCCTGGCCCAGACACCATCCCATTGCAGAGTGCGGTCACTCGCACACCCACACTCACTCACACTCACTCAGTCAGACTGGAACCATGTAGACATATCAGTGAATGTGTACACAGCTTTGGGATGCGGGAGGAAGCTGGGGTACCAGGAGAAAAGGCATGCAGACATGGGGAGGACATGCAAACTCCACAAAGACAGCAGCCCTGGCCTGAAATAGATTTTTTTCTAGGCAATGTCATAACAAAGCAACATTGAACTCCACAACGTTATTTTAGCAACTATTGTATATTAAGAAAAAAACCAAGCACCTTTGAAAAAAATGGCAATTAGGATTTCTAGAAAATACAGACATTACAATGAATATGCAGAATACTAGACATTGTTTCAGAGAAAATTAGTTATTTAAAATATCTAAAACAGAAATGAAGAGATGAATATAATCAAGAAAAATTAAGAGATATGAAAGACATAGTAAGAAGGGCAAAACATATGTCTGATTGGAAGAGCCCGATCCAGGAACTCAAAGTTTTCTGTATAGATACAGTAGAAATTTGACAGAGATAGAGATAGAGATAGAGGTAGACATAGAGCTAGATAAGGGAAGGAGGGAGGAAGTGGAAGGAGAGAAGGAATGGGAGGAGAAAGAGAGAAAGAAAGAGAGAGAGAGGAGAAAATGTGAACAGCGTTATATATTTAAGTAAAAACAAAATAGATGAAATACTTTCCTACCAGTGTTTATAATTTACCATAAATGTTTCCAGAAAAAGAACGAGGAAACTTTATAGATCTATAATAATGAAAGACATTTAATTATTAATAATAAATGAATTCCTTGAAATGCTTACAGGTAAGGTTTCACAAAATCTTCAGAGAATAAAAAACTCTTTCATATAGATATTCTTCTTCATGTAGAGATTAGAAGAAAATAAAAACAACCCCAGGATGGACCATCCAACTCATAAGGAAAATTATAGTTGTAGAGTAGTATATCTAAAATCTCTTGGGTTAGATATATTTTAGCATTTACCATTTGCTTTATTTTTAGAGTGGTAGTGTTTATACACTTGCATATTATGCAATATTCTCAACAATGTGCGGCAGTCTGTTATAGTAATAAACAACTTGTTCATATGAATAAATATTAATATTTTCACAAAAAGTGTGACTATTCACGCTAAATTTGATAAAGACTTTTATATGAAGCATTATTACCTTATTGTATTCAATCTGGTGTTGGACATCTCTTGATGATGATGGAACAGGATACTTTGGGATAAAATAGCACTACAATAGCTCTTTTAAAAACCTCTTAAAAGACTATTTCATTATTATCTGGTCCACTAATGTGGTTTTCTGTCTAACCAATCCTTCTTTAATTGAGTAAAGGGCCTTGAATCTCTTGCTCACTGATAAATGCAGACTGTTCAAAGGGAGCAATTCACAGAATACACATTTTCACTGTATCACTAAGAGTGGTTTTATTGCCTGCATTTACATCCTTACCATCTTCCTGAATATCTTATGCTTATATTCATTTAACAACAGTAGGAAAATTTTCTCATCATACACAAAAGCATAACCAATATTTCATTGTTTATCATTTTCTATGTCAACTTCTAACTTACTTACATTGTTGTCTGATAAACTTTTAGAGTTTGATACAGTTTGATTTTCACTTCTCATTAATGAAGTTCCATTTGCAGTTTCAATTTCAAACATCATTACAGGACAAATTTTACAGTAATCATTTGTTAATGTTGATTTATTACCATTAGTGTTTATTTATTATACATTTATTATACATGAGTATCCTTAAGACTGCATTGTTTCAGGAAATAATGATTCTTCATCTTTATTCACTGCAGGAAATATGCAAGGCAAAATAAAAGTATTTATAATATTTTAATGTCATGGGGATTAAAATATTTCATCAAAAAGCTGTATTTAAGATGTAATTTTGGAGCTGAAGTAAATGTTGAAATCGTAGATTTTCACAAAAATCTAGGAGAGGGATGAGCAGATCAATGCTTTTCATTCTTTGTTTTTTAAATCTACGTATAATTTATAGCGAGCAAAACTCACGCTTTTTGTTTACATTTCTGCAAGTTTTGACAAGGGCCTGCAGTCCTGTAACCACTATCAAAATCACTCTTCCTCCCCGATACTCCACAATCCACTTTGTAGTCAACACTTCCCTCCATGCCCAGCTCCAGGCAACTTTCTGTCACTGTAATTTTGCCTCTTTTAGAATGTCATATACATGGAATCGTATATTATATAACTTATTGATTATGTCTTCTTTTACTCAGTGTAATGCATTTGAGATTTAACCACGTTGTTGCATAGATAATTTCTTTCTTTTTATTATTTCTGTTGCATGGACGTAGCACAATTTATTTATTAATTCATCAGTTGAAGAACATTTGGGCTGTTTCTACTTTTTAGAAAATATGAACAATTAGTATACATGTTTGCATATAGGTTTCTGTGATACTTGAATAATACCAGGAAGTAGGATTGCTCGGTCATATGGTAAGAATATGCTTAACTTTGTATGACTGTGCTAAATTGTTTCCCAAAGCAACTGTACTATTTGCATTTCCAACAGCAACATATGAGAATTCCTGTTGCTCTGCATCTTCACAGACTCTGAGCACTTGGTATGGTATTTTCTTTGTGTGTGTATGTGTGTGTGTGTGTGTGTGTGTTTGTATGTAGGAGTGTTTTAAGTAATTCAGTTAGTTTTGTGGTGGTATCTAAAGATGTTTTAGTTTACATATCCCTGACAACTAATGGTGTTGAGCATCTGTTCATGTGTTTATTGACCTTTGTATATCTTCTTTGTAAAGTATCTTCCAATCATCTGCCCATATTAAATGGGTATCTTGCATATTTATTATTGAGTTTTGCTACGGATTTGTATATTCTGTATCCAAACCCTTTATCCAGTTTGTAATTTGCAAATATTTTCCCCATAATATGGCTTGTCTTTTTGTTCTCTCAGTAGTGTCTCTAATTTTGATGGAGTACATTTGTTTATTTTTTCTTATACAGGTGTGTTTGGGGAATTGTACTGTGATATCTTTCCTTAACTCATGGCCACAAAGATTTTCTCCTGTTTTCTTCTGGAAGTACTTTCAGGTTTTATATTTAAGGTCATGATCCAGTTTGAGTTAATTTTTGTATAGAGAAAAAGTATGAATTAAGTTCTACTTTTTATAAGAATGTGTGTTATTGCACCATTTGTTAAAAATACTATCATTACAATGTAGAATTGCCTTTGAATTTTTTCAGAAGTCAACTGACTATATACATGTGCCACTTTCAGTACTCTCAGTTCTGTTTTAATGATCTGTATTTATACTTCTCCAGCACCACAATGTCTTAATTACTGCAACTTTACAGTGAGTCTTAAAGGCAGTTAATGAGCATCATAAAATTTTTATAAAAAATATTTTATATAATTTTACATTAGCATAAGAATTACAAAAGTAGTACAGAGTCAACTTGTATCTTTCAGGCAGCATTCCCTAATGTTACATCTTATTTACAAAAATAAATTATTATTGGTACAATATGCTTAACTAAACTACAGACTTTTCCCACTGTTCCAGGATCTAATCCAGAATACCAAGTTGCATATAATAGTCATGGCTGATTATTCTGCTCCAATGTATGATAATAGCATCACCACCTTTTTGTTTTTTCTGACTTAGACACTTTGAAGAGTAGTGATCAGGTATTTTATAAAATGTCTCTCAGCATTTTCTCTGATGTTTTCTTATGACTACATGGAAGTAAGGATTTTAGGGAACAATATAACAAGATGAAATGTTCTCCTTATCACATCATGTCTGATATTAATGTTGGTCACTTGGTAAAGGTGGTGTATGCCAGGTTTCTCTGCTGTAATGTTAATGTTCTTCCTTTCCAAACTCTATTGTTTTTTCATTCCTGAGATACTTTACTTAGATAATGGTCTCCAGTTTCATCCTTGTTGTTGTAAAATACATGATTTCATTCCCTTTTATGGCTGAGTAGTACTTCATGGTGTGTGTATGTGTGTGTGTCAGGGGGGGTACCACATTTTCTTTATCCATGGGTTTTTTCAACCAAAGGTGGATCAAAACTACAGTACACCTGCAATCAGAATACTGTATTTTTGATCAGGCTTTGGTGGGGAAAAATCCACATGTAAGTGAACCCATGCAGTTCAAACTCATGTTGTTCAAGGATCAACTGTACATTTCTATCATTATTTTAGAGTATATTCCAACTTATTAAAAAAAGTGTTAACTGTAAAATAGCCTCAGGCATGTCCTTCAGGATGTATTCCAGAGAAGGCATGTTATCATAGGAGATGACAGCTCCATGAATTTTATTGGCCCTGAAGACCTTCCAGTGGAATTAGACGTGGAGGTGGAAGAGAGTGAAATTGATGATCCTGACCCTGCGTAGACCTAGGCTAATGCTGTGTGTCTATGTCTCAGTTTTTAACAAAAATGTTTAAACAGTAAAAAAATATAAAATTTAAAAGTGGAAAAAAACTTATAGAATAAAGATATAAAGAAAGAAAATATTTTATATAACTGTACAATGTATTTGTTTTAAGCTATATGTTATTACAAAAGAGTAAAAAGTTAAAAAATTAAAAAGTTTATAAAGTAAAAAAGTTACAGTAAGTTAAGATTAATTTGTTATTGAAAAAAGAAATTTTAAAAACAAATTTAGCATATCCTAACTGTACAGTGTTTATAAAGTCTATAGTGGTGTACAATTATGTCCTGGGACTTCAAATTCGCTCACCACTCACTGACTTTCCCAGGGCAACGTCCAGTCCTGCAATCTCTATTCATGGTAAGTGCCCTATACAGGTGTACTATTTTTATCTTTTATACCATGTTTTTACTGTAACTTTTCTATGTTTTAACATGTTTAAATACACAAATACTTACCATTGTGTTACAGTTGCCTACAGTATTAGGTATAATAACATGCTGTATAGGTTTATAGTCTGCCATATAGCTTAGGTATGTAACAGGCTATACTATCTCAGTTGGTGTCAGTACATCCTATGATGTTCACACAATGCAAAATCACCTAATGATGCATTTCTTAGAAGGTACATCCATCATTAAGCAATGCATGACTCTATTTTGGAATTTCCAGGTTTTAAAAATTCCAATACTCCATAATTTAATTCTAGATTTGATAAAACACTATTCAAAATCCCAAACTATTTTTGTGATATTGACAAGCTGATTGTAAAATTCATAGGGGAATGCAAAGGACAAAGAATGCCAAATTAGTTATAAAGAACAAAGAGTATTATTTACATGATTAGTTACAGAAACTACAGACATAGCTACAGTAATGAAGACAGCCTAGTTCTTGGTTGAGGATAGACACATGGACAGATAGAATATAACAGAAAACTTAGAAACATACGGACAATTGATACATGAGGTGGTACTGCAGAGTAGTGGAACAGGATAGCATTTTAGCAAAAATGCTGATATAATTGGATATCCATATAAAAAAATGAAATTAGATTATTAGCTCATTCAAAAATGTGTCTAGTCTTATCAGAAAGTCAAATGTGATAATCAAAACTGTTCATATTCTAGGATATAATATAGAAAATTATCTCCAATAACTTATGGTAAAAAATTACTTCTGAAAGAAGTGATAAAAACACTAAACATAAATAGAAGTAATGATAAAATTAACTATAATATAAATGTGAAACTTTTGAAGAGACTTCACATAAAGAAGGTACTTGTTATATATATGGTAGACAGTGAACTACTACCTAGACTATATAAGGAATTCCCACCAATTAACGAGGAAAAGAGAGGTAACCAGGACTAGAGTAAGTCCTTCAAATGTGAAGAAATACGAAGCGCCAAGCCAATTAACACATGAAAAGGTTTTCAATACTATTGATAATCAGAAAAATGCAAATTTAAAATATATGTTACCTTTACTCATCCACCAGAATGGCAAAAATTTTGGTGTGATAGATAACTACTGGCAAGATTATGGGTACCTAGTACCTTCATATTCTTCTAATTAGAATGTAAATTGCTTCAACCACCTCAGAAAAGAGTTTCACATTATTTAACAAATTTTTAAGGCTCACAGAAGTCTGATCTAGCAATTTTTCTCTGAAGTATGTACGCATATCTTCTGTTATGTGTTCCTTAAGATATATGGAAAAGAATTTTCTTTGCATATTTGTTCATAATATTTAAATTTGATAACAATTTACTTATATGTCATCATTCAAAATGGATAAATACAATATGGTATATTTGTTCAATGCAAGAGCTTTAACAAAGAAAATTAAGCAATGTGAGACTAACTATACTTGCACTTCAGAAACTGAATATTTTTGAAGAAAAAAGACAAAAAAGAATTCATATGATTACCTTAATCTAAAAGTACAACTAAAAGAAAATAACTATAGAAGAGAGAAAATATGCATAATCCGATATACTTCTTGATTTTCTATTATGTTTTCAATCTCTCTTCACGACTAGAAAAAAACAGGAATCCAAGTTTATTGAAGGTGTAACTAACCATGCTATAGAAAACTCCAGAAAACATTAAGCTCTGTTAACCAGTTAGAATCGTAATGTAGATCAGAGAAGCAAAGTCAGAACTAATAAAAATAATTCATGCTATTTGTCATTCAATGTTAGTGGTCAAAATAAATAGGCAAGGTATTTATTTCAAATTAAAATTTCAATTAGAAACAAAATTATTTCTTTATTTAAATTTGTGGGAAATTATTTTGTTTACTGAAAAACAAATATTAGTAGTACCTTCATTCAAATGATGAGAATATGAATACAATTTATCTCAGAACCAAACTTTAAATTTTTAAAAAATAGTGCAAAGTATTAATTCCAGCAAAATTCTGGTACTGTGAGTTGTGCATACTTTAGGAAAGCACATTCCTTTACATTTAAAAAGGTAATCCAATTGTAATTATTTTTTACTTGCTGTAGTGTTCTTTTCTCAATATATTATTCTTTTTTTCACACTGTTATAATATTTTCTGCCTTTGGAGTGAAGCCAACAATAAATAACCTGTCAGAATCAATTCTGATGTTGTATAATAAATGGGCTATTAACAAAAAGAGCACAGCTGGTTTGTGTGCATCCTTAGTTTTATTTCATGGAAATGATGGATAATTATGAGGAAATAGGGGAGGAGTACATTTTTTTAATATTAACTATTAACAATCAAGTCTGAAAAAGTAGGATACAAATGATTTCAAATACCAGGTATCTTTATTTTTAAGAATGTTATTAAATAAGTTTTATTTTCTAGTAACATTTTTTAATACACAGAAGAGGGCTAAAAGATAACATCTTATTGAACAATTCAAGGTATAGTCTCCCCTTTATCCTGTAGAAGTCTAAAGCTAAAATTTTCTTTCCCTGATAAATATTTGTCTTCCTTATTCATATGTACTTAGTAGATAACTTCCATTTTTTTCTTCCTTTTTCTTTTATTTCTTCCTTACCTTACTTCTCCCACCAAATAATCTCCTTGAATAATATAAAGCATTTTATCTTATGGCTATATAAACTTGGAATGTAGTTTCAGTACCTAAATATGAGGAGAAATTCATCAGTAGATCTTAATCATTTTAAAACTTGTATATGAAAACATTTTAAAAATGTCTCTAATACACAAACTAGCCAGTTGTAACTTTGCCCCCTTCAACTCATGTCTTCCTGTGCATAAATATTGTTTCTTTCTTTATAATAATGTATAGGACTGTTAACCTTATTTTGTCAACAGGCTGGAAAAACTATCATAAGCCTATGTCTTTCAGATAATGGTTCTTTCAAACAATGGTTAAAGTTGGAATGATGGTTGCGAAAATTATGATTTGTCTATATTTTGAACTTATATTTTTCCACAATACTTGACCTATATAAGTTTTTTCTATTTTTGTTGCAATTGTCTTAGCCATTTTAAAAAAGCATTCTACTTTTTAAAACAAATTGACTACTCTAACTTTAGTTCTATGATCACTTTGGTGATGTCACGTGAACCTCAGTGTTTTTTCTTGCACATAGACAATGAAGAGTTCTCAAACTTTTGCTCTTAAGCATTTCCTACAGTAGGGTAGAAAATTCCTAAATTCTACTTGAATGTGAATTCACTAAGGAAGATAATAGGAGTTAAGAAAAGAATACACTAAAACTATTGCCATAAACTACTACAATATCATGTGTGTGTGTTGTGTGTATTTGTGTATTCTCATAGATTATTTCGTTTCCCAGCACAATTGACTTCTGCATTAGGCCAAGCTACATATTCAAAATAACTCAAGAAATAAGAACATTCTGGTTATGAGGTAAGCCCCATATAGCAGACTATGGCAGATCATCTCAACTATAGGGGAGCTGCTAACATTCCTCAGGTCTTATCTCTCAGGCTGTTGGTAACTTTGAAATATCTACTCATTAATTGTTGAAAAAAATTTCATTGTAAAAGGAAAAATAAGCTTAACATGTATAATTCAAAATTATTTTTCTGTGATTCCCTTCCTATGAATTTCTTTAGAATTCTAAAAAGAATATTCTTCATGTCCATGACAGCAATATTCAAAGAATCTAAATTAATTCCAGTACAACAGCCCAGTCCCAGATTGTAGTTTTTCTAAATGCCTATTACAGGTTTGAATATTAATGACTTCTCAAACTAAAGAACTGCACATTTCCATCTGCCCTGAGCTCTAAGAATTCCAACTGAAATCCTTAGTTCCCGACAAATATGACAAAGAAGTTGCTCTGAGCTGCTCATATGTTCATATTTAATATGAGAACTTTTTAATGTTAGCCATCAAAATGGCTGTTTTTCTAAAAGGAGTGTCAGTGTAAGCTACTGAAATGAGTAAAACTGTCTCTAGTGCAACGTGGTTCCAGTGCTATTATGTAAAATCTTTATGTTATGTACATGAAGTGAACAAATGAAATGCAGCGGATGTGCATTTTAAAATGTTATTTTAAAAGGCAAGAATATACAGATTAGAATGGCTGCAACATTTGTTATATTTTATAGGGTCTTTTTTCTTATATTGGTGACTGCCATTTGAAGTAATGCTGTGAGGGGGCTGTAGTTAGCCTTCACTTCCACACCTCATCTGGGATTATTCTACAAATAAAGTGCAGAAGAATCTGTTCTTAAATGGCTTTTGTTAACAATGTTGATAGCATCAGTCTTTAATTTATTAAAATAATAGCCTCTTTAATATCACTTGCAGTTAGCATTTTACATCTCCCATCACATTGGGATATTTCAATTTGCATAGATTTGAGTGATTGTTTAATTTTGAGAAATTAAGCTATCGCTTTTAACATTCGACTCACATAAATCACTTTTATGGCTAAATGTTGAAAAGGACAAATGTAATAAATGTTCGGAGAAAAGGCAGAAGTATCTGATTTCTGTTCTTGTAAGCTGCTGTTTGACAAGATATCAATAATGGAGGCAGACATTTTAAGAACAAAGAAATCACTGCTTCAGAGATTCTAAAATACATACACATATACATGTATAAAAGAAAGAATCTTAAAGTTCTTATTTAAACAGAAAAAATTTTGATATGTTAATATGTTTAAGATTGGTAGAGGAAATTAGGTGAATTAATAATATTTTAAGGGGATGATGAAAATAACAACAATGTTAACTATGATTTATTGAGCATATACTAAATGCCAAGAACTGTGCTAGGTGTTTGATATGAGTTATTCTTAGTAGTAACAGAAATCATGAAAGATGGATGGATTCAGTGTCATTTTACAATTATGGAAATTTAAATTCAGAAAATTTAAGTAATTTAACTAAGGAACATAGCAAAGCACATTTCAAATTCAAGTCAACTTTGTCAAAAGCCCATGTTTTTACTGTTGCATAAACTCAGAAGATGACCTTCAAATGAAATTAGAATAACCACCTTTATCTGCCTTCTTCCCATATTCTCCCCATCCACATCAACTCAGAAAAATGGTTGCTGAGACTAAGATGAATCAAATTTTTTCTAACGAGTACTTTGGGGTTTAGTCAGGAAGATAGGCAGAGTTTGCAGGGTAATATTTCAGTACATAGTATGTCCAGGGTGTTCTCAGCACCCAAGGTTATGCTGGTTTGTGACTTTTGTCGTTGCCTGTTTTTAGGGAAATTAAAAGTGCCAGTTAGCGGACTGAGAAAGAGAGGTGATGGTGTTGAGGGTGATGAAGCTCCCAGAGTGTTCGACCTGGATTTGCATAGTATTATCTTATATGGGAGCCTAATTATAGGCTGCTAGTTTGATTCAACCAAAACACAAGACAAGTAGTGCACTTAACTCATTAGCTTGTATTTGTTAGTCTTAGGGATCAAATCATGATTTTAAGGGCTACAAGATGCCAAGATAAGCAGCAAAAAGAGAATAGGTGTGTTCTTATTGCTTATTTTTTAGAACAATAGTTGGCAGCTACCTTTTCCCTCAGTTTTGATTGCAGTCCTATTTCAAAACAATAGCCTTATGATTCTTATTCTCAAAATTTTCAACTGTTTTTCCTTTTATGTCTTGAAGAATAACACATGAGAAATACCACATGAAACGGTGAGTAGATTTTGTGCATAGTGATGAGAATTTGTAAAAACAGAAGTTCTTTCTTTAATCTAATTTCTTATCAAGTTATTTACTTCATTCTTACTTAGTGTCTGTTGAAATTTTAGAGATGTATAATGCAGTGACTCTGTCTTTTATATGTTGAGTTCAACACATTATAATGAATATATTCTGATTCAACCTGTACAAATTATGACCTAATTGTTTAATCAGCTGAATGATGTGATTAGCGAATATGAACCACTGCTGATACAGTCACAAGCAAATCAGACACTCTCTTACTAAATCAATTATAAATGGAGCTTGGTCACCAACATAAACACCTATTTCTTGTTTTAGTACCTTGAATAAGATGTTAGAAACTCATTGCAAGGTTATCTGAGTCACAAACATGACTCCTTTGATTCCTGCATGTCTGTTCACTTTTTTTTTGCTGACACTCTGGCTGCTGACCAACCTCCTGCCATTTCTTTCTCACCAATTTCACACTCCAGGCAGTTGAAGAGATCAGAGTGGATTCCTGAGAAGTCCCCTGTTTTATTTCTCAATAAAACTTCAGAGCTAAAAGCTTATGGAAACCATGAGGGAAAATAAGAAAACTCAAGGCATGACACAAATGAAAAAAAAAAAAAAAAATTTCTTTCAAAACATAATCCTGTGGCTTCCACAAATTCTCAGGTCCTCACTGCTCTCTGGTGTTGGTGAACCACAGTCATCTGGTTGCTTTCATTATTTATTGAAAAGCACCTTGGGGAGTAATGTGTTGCTCCCTACGGTGGTGTTCAATAATGAATTAATGAACAGAGGAGCAAAGAGATTTGTTCATCAGGAGGGAAGAAAAAGATATTTGTGTGCAGTGAGAAAAGACTAGGAAAGAAAAATAGACAGCAAATATTCCTAATGCATGTACAAAGGGAAGATCTTGTCCCCATACCTACTTTTTCCTCACACATAACAAAAATAATGAGAAAAGAAAACAAAATATAACAATCCTATTATTAAAGAGGCCAGATGGACAGGGATGGCTTGTCATTTTTTTGTGGTTTTATACTGATCTAGTAAACTTGTGTCCAAAGAAAAAACAATATACAAAATAATTTTAATTCAATGAATGAAAATTATTTAGTGAAAATAAACAGCTCAGGAACATCTAGTCATTTATGTTTGACTAGATGTCACACAAATGACTCAATGTTGTCCTATAGTAAACAGAGAAGACCAATATAGAGACTTGATGACATTCACAAAATCCATATTTTAATTTTAGTCCAACTCTGGACTCTCTACAAGGCATCACTATTCTTCCTGTATGAACATGTTTCCCCTGACTCAAGAGGTCTGTTTTCTTCTAAGACTTTTGAAACGTTAATACTGCTGGAAAATCTCTTTCACAAATCTTTCTTGTGGTTTCCTTGCACACAAACAGATCTATAGAACTGTTATTAAATGATCATTTTATTTCATTTATATTATGATTTTATAGATAAAGCTTTTTCATGTGGAGTCCAAAACCAATAAATCTCTAGTGAAATGTACCATATCAAATTTCTAATGTATTTTGACTATTATAATGAATTTACCAAACAGAATCCTATTTCAAATATTTCTTATTATGTTGCTGAACATGAGAATGGTACTTTGATGCTACAATTTTCTTCTCCAAAACAGAAAGAGTTGTGTTTCTCCAGCAACTATTTTGAAATGGTTTTAGCAACAAGAGCAGTTGGATATAATGCTTGGCTCATGCATTTACATGAGAGGTAAGTGGGTATTTGCATAAACTTGAATATAATGTGTACACATAAACATATATATATATATATATACACACACACAGGGAAAGGGAGAATAAAAATTGTTTTTGGAGCCTGCTAAAGGGTGAAAAAAGCATGAAGATAACTGTCAATAAGTAGAAAATATGAATAAAAACAAATTATTTAAAAATTTGGAAATGTGCAATTAAAATGCAGAGATATACAAATAGATTTTGAATCTAGAAGGAAAATCAACACCATCATGAGAAAGTAGGAGACCAAGACAATGTCTGAAATGTCAGTGTCATTGTTCTTGTTATACTGAAATTTGTTAAGTGTTATAAGTTAAAGAAAGTTGATTTACATGAAACTTCTAAACAATAAACTTAAGCACATATAAATATATAATCACCAATGCCATTATGGTATACATATATTAACAGTATGATTGACATTAACTATCAATAATTTCTTTTTATAACCAAGCTTTCTCTTCCCACCTTTATTATTCTGTAGTGAAAAGAGCCCATGTTTTAAAGAAATAGAGACCAGACTCTGAATACTGGCTGTGTTATGTGTATTCAGTTTGTGACATTGGGTCTAGTCTCTGAGTCTACTGCTAAACCTAAAATATGTGGGTAAAAAGTTCCAATATTAGAATTTTGTTAGCCAGAGGCTACATAAATATGTAAAATTCTTACAACACCTGGCACAAAATAAGCACCCAATAAATGTTAGCCATATTATTTATTTTATGGTGTTTTAAAAATTAATTCTTATTATTTTATAATGTCATATGATTTTAAGTTTGCAATATTTTTTCTAGTACTTATTCAAAGTGTATATAGTATTATGTTTTTCTTTTATTCTTTATTCTTTTAAAAATTATTCAAAAAAACATTTTAAATCTTAATTTTTAGTTTATTTTTGTGATATTTTAGTCCATTTAAAAAACTTTTATTTCATTTCTTCTGTAGTACTTGTATTCATTTCCTTTATTTCCAGTAAAAATCCTTATGAATTATTTTCGTTTCAGACTTAATTTTTCTTTTTATGGTACCATTTTATTTTTTTAATTCTTTATTTTTAGTTTTTAATTCTTGTTCATTGATTTTGTTTCTGTTTGTATTTTATTTTACAATATTTATTTTCAATATAAATAATGAAGAATATAAATATAAAAACTTAATAATGTTTCTTATTAAAATGTATACACATCTTGACTGTAGAGATTTAAAACAATAGGTTAGGTATGGTTTACTTTAAATGCCTACACTCCCCACCTGATCTGTACACTCTATGTCCAGGGCCCTGCAATAAACTGCCTATGCAAACAAACAAATGAAACAAAGTAATATTTCCATGGGTTACATAGAAAACTTGCTAGTTACTTTGTGATCTTTCCAGAAGATTCATAATACCTTCAGCATAGATAGTACATTAAATGGCCAGAGTGTTACGTATTGACATCATGCGCCATCTAAAATCTTTATTAGTAGCTCTGTGCTCTGGAATCCATCTGACATATAAAGGCCATAGGTTTTGAGCAAGCTATAAACATGCTCCTTCATTATAGAGCATATTTAGAATCCAGATAAAGATGGGACAGCTGTGCTTTCCAGATGATTCCCATAATCACTGGTCTCATTAGAATTCCACAACTAATAGAAAAGGAGTTTCCACTTCTCCACACCATAGGCCCATAGCTATGAGAGAAATCCCAAAATCATGGCTAATAGCAGAATCTAGGCTTCTGCTCCATGAGGAAATGGAAAATGTCCTAATACCTCATAACCATTCTGATGAGATTTTCCTTCTAGCCTTTAATTGTGAAATTTCTCAGAGCCACCTTTTAGCTGAGGGTCTGGCTTTTCAGACATTTCCTCTTCAATTCTTCTTACCACCTTTACTGTGATCTCTGGCAATCTGAGAGAGAGAGCACAGGTACGCTGTCTTGCTTATACAGTAATTCAGTTCCCTTTTATGTTGACTATAAAATTCTGTCTTAGTATTTATGAGGTGATATGACATAACTCAATTCATATGATTCATCCTATTTAAAATAATTTTTTTTTCCTTAACTTCCAAATAGTTTGCTTTTTGTATTTTGGTGAAGTATTTATTTTCAGTTTGGAAGCACCTGGTATAAGTTTAGTCATTTATTTTCTCTCTATTTTAAAGTATTTATAATCAAAATAAACAGAATAAAATAAGAAATTAATCATAATGTCCTCAGAGTAGAGAAGAATTTCCTAAACAAAACTGAAAAATACAAGTTTTGCACGAAAAGATTGTTATATTTGATTTCACAAACATTGTATAATAACACACATGAGAAATAAAGTTAAAAGACAAGCAATGATTGGTACAAACTTTTTGGAAAACTAGTTGACTGTATATACTAAAGCTGAACATATACATTCCCCATGCTCAGCAACTCATAAAAAAAAAAAAAAAAAGAATCTTTGCAATGAGACTAAAAATTGAAAAACACAGAGAAGAAAAAAATTAAAAATGCACAAACCAAATACTGTACATTGTGATGGTATGGTAAAGAATTGGTATATACCATTTCAGATTATTTTTCATATAAATAAACATCACTTTAGAGACAGTAGTTCATTAATCTAAAAATTTCATGTGTGCCATAGGTTTTATATATGATATGCAAGGCTAACATTCTTATATTGGAAATTTTTTATGATATCTTTTTCTTGAGGTTTCTGCTGGTCATGTTGGAATGGCTGCTTTTACTGTGAATGCTTATATTCTAACCACTGGGTATTTAAATTCTCTTAAAAAATATCCAATACTTTTTCTATTATTAAAAATGTATTCCATTATTTCTACTATTCATACAATCAATATTTTAGTTTATAACTTGCCTTGAGAGTTACAATGAGGGAAATCACAGGTGACTATACATTATGATTTACTTCAAACTTAAATATGACATACAGCTAGCCTTGGTTAATGCTTCTGTAGACATTTGTGGATTCTTGGAAGGAAATCAGTCATTCTACACCTTTTGATGCCCACCAAACAGTATCTAGTACAAAGATCACAAATATCTGACCTGGCCTGATTTTCTAAAAGAAATTGAATCTACTTCCAACATTTAAAACTTGGGAGATTTAACATGAAAATCTGGATTTCTGTTTTTTTTCCTGCAAAATTTAGAGTTCTCAGAAAAAAAAAAAATTTAGAGTTCTCACCATACTAGCTACATTTAATCATCAGCGTGACGACCACATTACAGTGAGTATGAGCTCTTCAGGTCACCACAGTGAACTACTTCCTGATAAAGATTCAGGCCATTACTACTCTCTATTGAGGATACAGACTCATGTGACTTCATGTTTTTGGGTAATCACTTGACCCCTGTATGTATTGAAAGTGGGGATCCCAGTTTTATTGCTTTTTCCTGTCTTTCACCATCAACATCCTTCCTGCGAGGCAATCACTTTGATGCCCTGAGGTTTGCTCCATCTTGTCATAACCTGGTTAAACATGCTGCTTACTCTAAGATGATCTTTATGTCAGGGTTGCAAATACATTTGTAACAAATATGATTTCCTTTGTAAAGATACAGGGATATCCTTTATTTTCCAATTAGAAGCAACTAATGAAGTATGGTTGTGATTATCATAGAATGTATACCTGAAATGCATACATTCATTGGTTGTATTAAATTATACTCCTCCTGTGGTAGTAAGGTAATAGTGAAAGCCTTGCTTGGGTTCATGCTCACCAATGTTCCATCAAATACAAAAAGCAAAGGCAAACCTCAGGGATCGCTATGTACACTGCTTAACCTTGGGGATGCTTTTGTGATAATAAACAGCAGGCGCTAATGAGAAACGGCAGCTTTCCACCTGCGTGAGGATCAGCCTGGCCATCAGGGCCCACAACTGTTAAAATAGAGCCAGGCCGCAAAGAGTTGAATTGATTCCAGAAAAAGTCTGGGGGAATTAATATTTTAGGAATGGCTAGAATGAGAAAAATATACTATGTAGGAAAGAGTAATTTTTATAAAGTATTTTAAGAAATAAAATGCTAGGTAAAATGTAGAATAGTGTAAATAGTAGTGACTTTGGACAGGGAAATGTGGGTTTAAATCCTTATGCTTTTGATATTTAGCTATTTAGTGAGTGACTACTAGCCTGCCAAAATTAGTTAATGTCTTTGACCTGTAGTTTCCTCATCTTTATAGTTACGACTATATCTGCTTAGAGAAAAAATTTTTGAGACCTTTACTCATGTATGTATTTGTATATTCACATATATATTATATATAAGGCATACAATTAATAGCATCAGGTGTTGTGCTGCAACATAGTGTTGAGCACATGAAGTCTTCATGAAGAAAACATTCATTATTATTCCATTAAAATAAAGTTCAAAACCAGCCAAAACTAATCTATAGTGTTAGAAGTTAGCAGAGTATTTTCCTTTGGGGAGCAGAGTAGGAATAATATGTGAAAAGTTATTCGAAAGGAGCAATTAATCTGTTGGTAATTGTCTATATCTTTATCCATGTGGTAGTGTATAAGTCATGACATGGGTAATACAGATAAAATCAACAACGGTGTGTCACTTTGGAGAGCCTTCTAAATTGAAAAGGTAAAGTTTTGTTTTACAATCTTTGCCCCATCTTCTCAGGAAGAGTTGGCATGTCATGAAGTCATGGAATACCAAGTAGTTGTATATGCCTAAAGTGAAGTGGGGTGGGGGTGGTGGAAGTTGGGGGATGAGTGGAAGGAGCAGTAGAAAGATCTGAGAGCTGCAGCCAGACATCAGATTAAGGCACCAGGTCATGCCATATGTTATGAGAAATGTTTAGAAACTTACAATTTATCCAAAAAGTCATGAAGAGCAATGGAAATATTTTAAATGTGACATTATCAGTAATGTAATTTAAAAAGATCACTAGCCAGACTGTCCAATATAGTTTAGGTTATACTTGAAAACAGGATATGCAGTGTGCCATGGTAGAAAGCCAGATAAATAGACTGTCAGCAGCAGTGGAAACAAAGGGAGAAATGGTGAAGATTTTAAAAATAGTAAACAATTTAAATTACTGGACTTGATGATTAAATATAGGAAGGCAAGACATAGGAGAAGTGAGATCAGATTTACAGGTTTCTGGGTTTTGCAGGATGAATGGTTTTGCGATTCACTGAGATAGAAAACACAAAAGGAGTAAGAGAAAGGCCTAAGAAATATAGAACGTTTTCCTTAATTACTTAACAAACTAGTAATTCTATTAATAGTTTGATGTTTTACTTACATTATTCACTGAAATGATGTTCTGATGTTTGTTTCACTGGTCTGATAGAGCCAATCAATTTAGATCTGCAAAGGACTAGTGATGTTGTCTTCATGCCTTATGGAAATCTCCATGAATGGTAAGAGCCTCTTAGGAAAACTGAGCAGTTTAAACTAAATACACTAATTTCACAGCTGATGACTTGAATAATCTACACAGGCTCTGTATGACAGCCTCTTGTTTGACATTTCAAGGGGATTCTATAACCCAATATAAATTTTCTAGAGGCAAGCTGTCAATCGTTCAGTTTTGCTTGGCTCTAATGTAGAAGGACTCTGATAACCAGAAACACAGGACTGAAATGATGCATGAAACAAAATGTCTAAAATATATTGAAAAGTGAAAAGGAGGATGAGATTGGATGTGTGCCCTAGTTACCAATCTGTTTCCCTTCCTAAAGAACCTCAGCCAATGTTTCTTCCAGTATAGCCATGTTCACACTGGCATACCCAATACAAAAGCAATTTTGGTTGTTCTCTGTTGATGAAAAAAAGAAATAGTGCTCTCTTACTTAATTCCTATCTTCCCATTGTATCTTGCTTTACACGTACCATGCATACATCCAGATAAGGGGCCTTTATTACTGTGAATGGCTGCAAAGGAAGCGTGAGAACACCAGATAGAGACAATGCATGAGGATGGAAAGAACATGGAATTCAACACTAGGCATATCTGGTTTCAGGTCTAAGCTGCGGTATTTTGTGGCTGTGTGATGATGATCATATATCAACCATAGTTTCCTCATGTGTAAAATGGAACTAATATTAAATAACTCAAAATTAGTGGGCTGGTGTAGTTAAATACATATCTTACATTTAATGGTATTAGAATCAAAATCTCAACAGAACATTTATAAAATTATTGGTCTACCACAAATACTCTTTAAGTTAATGTTAGTAATGTTTTGAGAACTTTATTGTTCCCAAATTGTCAATACCATTAAGTATTTGCACTCAATTTTACAATTTTCATATAAAGGGTAACTTTATTAGTTTAGTATGTCTTACTTTAAACATCATATTTGGAATAATCTCAGAGTTAAAAACTTAAAGGGAAATTGTTAAAGAAAGTATTAGTAAAGATTATTTAGGACCAAAAATCACTCTAGGTCTGAAATATACAATAATTAAAATTATTTTAACTTTAACTTTAAGAGCAATTATCTAGGTTTAATATACAAGTAAGCCTTGATGTATCCTCTGCTTAGAAGAATTGAATAAGTAGAAAATTACTTACAATTATAGAATATTACATTACATATATTCAAGTTTCTTCTACTAATCTCTGTTGAGTATCATGCAATCTCTACTATACATCTTCTAATAGAAAACTGTCTTAAATTTTTGTATATTTATCTATCTGTGTATATGTTCATTTCTGAATGAGGGAAAACATTATCTTTGTCCCCTAAAATACAATATGTATGCATTTCCATTTGAAAACTTCCAAAATTAGAAACAAACACTAGTGATATGCCTTAAGTTTGAAGTGTTTCATGCTGTTAGAATAAATTGCTTTTGAACATTATTATTTTGATACTATCATGATTTGTTTTTCAGTACTGCTACCCAATAAATAGGTATTAAAGAGAGAAAAAAATAGGAGAAAAAAGCAAAAAAAAATCACAAAAACGTCTAGAAATTTGAAGTAAATAAGCCTCCAGGACCAGATGGAATTTTCCCAAGAGTTTTGAAAGAACTCAAGGGTGAAATTGTTAGCCAAAGTGCATTACCTGTTGGAACAAAAACTGCAGAGTGAGGGTACAAAAGCCTGCCAATGTGACTGACATCCAGAAGACATTCTGCAAACACAATTGCTCAGATTTGATTCTTTGGTGCCCAAGTTGGTGTAATATATAAAAAAGAGTTTTATTATGAAAAAACAACCTTATATCTATTAACAGAAATATATCCTACTAAATTTTTATTTATAAATTAATTTATATAGAATTTCAAAGAGTCTTTTTGACATGCCCTTTTTCCAGAGATTATGAACTATTTTTCTATATAGAAGGATTATCTTCATCATGTGTACTCTTTAGAGTGGAATTATAAATGAGTTCATATAACTAGATGTCAATGTCAACAGTGATGCTTCACTAGAAACATGTTGTCTTGAGTCTTATTTATATTTTTAAATATTATTAGGAAAATAGAGTACAAATAATAAAAATCCCAGATATAAAATAATTTGAAAGTATGGAAGGTTGGATGACACATTTAAGGTCAGAGAAGTCATTGTCAGATGGGGTTACCCATTCACACACATACAGACACACACACAAAAGTACACAGTACAGACTAGTAGAACTAAAATCTCATGCTGAAATAAGCATTTTTAGAAAAATAAAGCTAAGCAGATGACAGATTTAATAGCATCATTATCCAAAGTGCTACTGAAGGCTGGAAATAGAGACTTAAACACATATGAAATTAATTTATGAATTAGCCAGTTTTTAACATGAAGTTGGGGATGTCCCCAAATTCTTAAACCTTATAAATTTCCTGGGCTGGATGAATTATTGATTAGAAACAGGATATCATTAACTTATTTATTTGCTCATACAGACAGTTTTATCTAATAGCTAATTTTGTCACTTTGTCATAAATATGTGCAAAGGAACTCAATCTTAAAGGTTTTGGATAATGAGTTTCTAAATAGTAGTTATTTAGCATGTTAGTCACTGAAGATAGAAAACAAATAAGAGACAGCTTGTGTTTTTGAGGTTCACACAGTTAGGCATTAAATAAAGCAACACCCAGGTATATATTACATCTCTCGCTTTAACATGGCTTCAGTCATGATACTAAATGTGAGAGCCTCAAAGATGCCTTTTCCCTAGTGTTCTCTGGACGATTAAGACCGCTCCGAGGTACTAGCAATCTGGATCAACTCTAGGAAAAGTTCTCGGACTGATTCTATCTAGGGGGTCATCCAATTCTTGACCCCACAGTTTGATATAAAGGAAAAACAGCAGCAGAGAGGGGGGAAAGCAATTACCTTTTGTTGATATAAGTGATAAGAGAATGGCATATTGAGCTACACTCTTGTATCCCCTCTTACAAACAGAATGCTCTTATAGCCTCAAATATGGAAACATCTTTCAGGGAAAAGGGAATTTTCATTCCCCAAAAGGGAATGTGCATTCACATTTATTTTGGGGTAAACCTGAAATGAATAGCAACAGTGAAATGTAGCCAGAATGGAAAAAAAAAAAAAAAAAAAAAAAAAAAAAAAAAAGCTTCATTAGGAGGTAATATGGAAAATGGGAAAAGAAGAAAAATGGAGAGTGAAGCTATTTCATTTCTTTGAATTTTCTTGAGAGAAGCTAAATTTTAGCAAGTTGGTTTGTTTTCAAAACATCTGTCCAAAGTTGTTCTCCTGTGATTCTTACAATTGTTTTGGTAGTTAGCACTGTTTCTGGGTTTGCATATATGGAACCGGTTATTTGTCACAGTGCGAGTGGGGTACATTTAAATTTCTTCTTGGCTGTTGAGGAAAAACTGTGCTGCTTTATGACAGTACAGAAAGGGGTCAAAGAGATCCAAATATTAGAATCATTTCCAAACACATAGTGCTTGCTATTTCTTAAGTAGCAGAGTGACATTTATTTTAATGCTATTTAAATGCATCTAGATTCTACCACACTGCTTCACATGCATGTATTCATGAGAAAGTCTACATTTGGTGCATAATGCATGGAATTTTGAGCTAATTATGTCCTATTTTTACATAGTTATTAAATATAAAAATATGTTTTCATTATCAGCTGGCATTTAATTAATGTAAAGTATCCATCTGATTAAATCTCAATTAGATGCCTATTCAAAACAGTGACATTTCACGTGTTATTGGACAACCTTACTGCCCACACAGATGGCATGCAATAAAAACATTAGCCAAATATTATACCATGACTGGTTGAACAAACTAAAGCACATCCATCTTAATAAAATACGTTATAGATCAGACCTCTGCAGTACATCCAACAATGAAATTATTACCATAACAGATTGGTGCTCACTCTGACATATGCTACCAATCAAACATATTTTGCATTTGTGTGTGTAACAAGCAGATACAGATGTGTAATAGTCTGTCTTTGATCTTGAGCACATTTTATTTACTATTAAGTAACAAACACAAAAACCAATGGATTATGGAGTTAAGAAATTGAGCATACCTGATGACCACTTGGGATATTTATCAGAAGTATGCTCTTAGCATTATTTAAAATGGTTTATTAATTACCATTTTGATATTCAGTAACAGAAAGATATCTATTTATTTTTTCTTTACTAGTACAATATTTGGACAAAAATATTCCTAAAACAGAACACAATTCTTAATGATAGTCATAATATACATTCATTATTAGTGTGATTCTTAGAGTTTTTAATCTGGATTATGTCTAGATTATAACCTATATTTTACCTAGATTACATAATTAAATACAACAAGCTGAAAAAATGTCAGTGGTACCATCCATATATTTCTGATGAAGAAACATCAACATAAAAAGATGAATTAAACTTCCTTAAAGTTACACTAAAATAAGTTTGTCATACTGGTGGGATTCAGATTTAGGCAGCCTCAAAAACCCATAATTTAAGAAATCTGCTATGCTTTCTTTTTGAATATACTCACTCAAAGCCATGACAACAGTGTTGTTCATTGACCCTATAGCATCACTCTCGAGAGAACTGCTTTATAGAATAAACTGTAAGGTCATTAAGTAAAGAGATAATTCTTATTGATTACTATAATCAAGATACCTAGTATACTGTCTAAAATAAGAATAGACATTCAATATGCTTAAATTATTAAATAATTAAACGAATGAGCTATTGATGGTTGAATAGCAGACCCAGGTGGTATCCTGGGGAATGGGGACCTTTTGAGACATCCTTGTTGGTCATATTCTCATACAAATGTGTTGATTTTCTGGGTTGATACTTATAATTATAAGGGTCCTTAGAATTGCATGTATATTAATGCATGCACCTATACATATATTTATACATACACATACATCTACATATTATGTAGATGAAAATATATTTTACATATTATTGCAATGATTAAAAATAAATAGAATTATACTATCCACTACTTGCAATAGATTCTCTTTCTCCTGTTTCTTCAGTGAAAGGGAAAACTGTTTAGAATATAGTTTTAGAAACTGCGTGCACTTTGGTGAGTAAGTGCATGCAGTAATTGCTGACTTCTCACCTTATCTGCTACAGGAATCTCTCTCAGCCATTAGCTGGTATGACAGCTTTTGTTTCTCAATTTTCCTCTAATCATGCAGCTCTATTTACCTTTCTTTCAGGATACCAAGGGTGAACTAGCTGACATTCATATAATCAGTGACTCGACAATGAAAAATTACATGGTACAGTGTGAGACCGTACTAGATAGCACCCTATGCATTATTCTTAGATACTAAAAAAAAATTCTCACAAACCTTAACAATTATTTCCACGTATCTTTAATTAGTTTAAATATAAGGGACATTCTGTCAGTATTTTTCAAAGCAATGGCTTGTGTACTCCACAGAAACACATTATTTACTGTAACATTTCTTTAAAATATGATTTGGGAAAGTTACAATTTTCCTAATTGTTTGTTGATCCTTCAGTGAATTGTTAATTCTAATGTCTAATACTTCCTTCATAAGCAGAAGCATTTCTTTGGTAAGTATTAGTCTATCTGATCCCATTTTCCTCCAACTCTTTCTTTTAATCCATTTTTCATATCACCTCTAGATTGATGTGGTTTATAAAATGTCTCATTATGTAGCTAGCTTCCCAAGCCCTCATTATTCTCATTGCTATCAGAGATAAACTTCAAGTCCCTTCTCACAGCAAGGAATAGACCTCAAAGTTTGCTTCCTTTCCCTCCACTCTTCTTTGTTCTCTCTGGCTGTAATGTTCTTTCCTATTTAGGATTTGTCTCTGAGACAAAATGACCAGTTCAATCAGCCTCAGAATCACTTGTGATTTGGAGGTTCACATGGGATAAAGTCATATTAGAGCAGTATTCAAAAAATAAACAAAAAATCACAAGCATATTTCTGAAACAAAGACACAAGGCTATCTTCAAGAGAAAAGCTGTGTTCAGAATCAGAAGACAGTTATGTACAGAGGTCTGTTGAGAAGGCAAATAGTAGTATAAGCAGTGATGTCAGCACATTGGAAATCTGAGAAACATAAGAACAAGGGCAAAGTACGAATCTGGTTGAGCAGTTTGAGCTTTTCACCAAACAGAGATATATTATCAGATATATTTTTATATAGTGCCCACACACTGGGTTTCAGTATGGGTGGGTTAGCACGGCCACTTAAACACTGAGTTGGAATGAGCTTAAGTTCACTAAGACTCTTCTTCACAAGGCTCTTCTAAATGTGTTCTATGAAAGGCTGAAGCACATTTAAAAATCCTTAAAGAGTAAAATGCGAGCTCTCCTTGACCCTAATATTGAACTGACATCTGGGGTATAAAAAAGCAAGAATCAACCATATGGAACACTGCGGTTCTTTTTTAAACTTTAATCTTGATTTTCAAGGCAGAATTGTCAAAACAGGAAATCATGAAATCTGGGTTCAGAGGAGAATAGTGAAATACAGGCTGGGTATGCTTGAGGGTGAGTAGCTATAAGCTCTGAAGTTAGAACTGATAATACAGCAGGCCACTTGGAGTGTGCCAAAGTGGCACAGATGAATATTGGAAGGGATCCTCAGGAAAAGGTATTTCACAAAAAGCTCTGATAGAAGGCTTGCCCCCTAGAAACAGCCTTTTAAAATTTTATAAGCCTGGAGTTTTGGGTTCTCAGAAAGTTTTTTGTTCTATTTGACATTTCAGAAATGAATGATTGCAGGGATCATAACTTCCATGGAAGTTGAAATTTATGGTTAGACTTTTACAGGTAGACTTGATCATGGGGAGAGGATCAACATGATTATCCTATCAGGAGGAAACATATCACATAAGGATGTTGTTGAAAATCTGAATAGCATCTTCCATCTAGATTGTGGTCTACAAGAAGCAAATGTTGGAAACAATTTCTAGAGAGACTTAAAAGGAACTAAAATGAGAACCATGTTCAATAATACAAAAATATTATAAAATTTCTTTTGGTATTTTAAATAGCATATTCTTAATTATGTTTTTAAGAATTTTTGTTTGGAAATGCCAAATAAAAAATGTTAATTTTATGTCATTTTCTAAATAGAAAACCTCAAAGGAACTATAGAGTTTATTATAAATTATAGGAATTTTACAAATTCCTATGATTGGATATAATCATTTGCAATGAATAGAGAATAGTGAATAGTGACAGTTTTGTTACTTCCTTCCCAACACTTAGGCATTTTATTTAATTTTCTTAAATTATTTCTTGGCTGGGTCCAACAATATATGTTCCATGTGTATCTATCTATCTATGTACACACACACACACACACACACACACACACACTGCCTATTGGGTACAATGTACACTATTCTGGTGATGAGTACACTAAAAGCCCTGACTTTAGCATTATACAATTCATCCACGTAACAAAAAAATACTTGTACCCCCTAAATCTACTGAAATAGTAAAAAAAAGAAGTTCCTTCAGGATGTTCTCCAATAAAATGCATGATGTATCCATCAGGATTCTTGTATGCAAGTGACAGAAGCAAACTCTAGTTAAGCAGAAAAGGGATTTATTGTGAAGTTACTGGGTAGCTCACAGAAGTCTGGAGAATCAGGCCGAGAAAATGGAACAGGAGCTAGAAAGGCCAGGTAGGAGGAATCATAGCATAGCTAAGGTTCCACCATAGGAACAGCCTGATCAAGAAGGCGGCTCCTGGTACTGCTGCCCCCACTGTCCTACCAGTTGACGGTACCCTACCTTCACATGCTGCTACAAAGGGGCTCTAAACATCCTCATGTCTGTTGTTCTGGTTTATTTGTTGTGGACTTCAGAGTTGAGTTAATCATAATCTTCAGTGCATGGCACATTATTATCACTTGTCCACTGAAGGCTGGTCTCTTAACTTTATTCTGTTTTATTACTATTTTCCTCCATCAGTTCCGGTCCTCAGTCTCATTCTCCTGCCCATTCTCCTGAGCCTCTCTAGTATAATTAATATGTGCACCTTTACAATCCATCTTTCATATGTTTATTTAAGTATATACATAACCATGAAAATATACAATGTTTATATAAATAGTAAAAAAAATTGAAACTAAAAAATATCTGCAACTATGTATATATATGGAAAAATAGTTAGATGATATATTTCTTTTTATTATTATTGCACAATGATCTATTTGGATAAAAATTTCCTTATTTAATAAAATATTTTTATATTATAAGGTAATAAATCATTAGTCATAGATCACAGAAATATACTGATAACTGTTTTTCTGAGACATGTTTACATACATTTGATTCATGAGTATATTTCTTTTTCTGTCATGAATCTATGAAATATTTCTTTGATTTTTTTGTAAATGATTAATTTTTATTTTAACTTCATAATTTGAAAATTATTGGTTTCTCTATGTAAATAAATTAAAATCTACTGAATGATGATTAACATAAATATATATATATACACACACACACACACACACTTTTTTTTGAGACAGAGTCTTGCTCTGTCAACCAGGCTAGAGTGCAGTGGTGACATCATAGCTCACAGCAACCTCAAACTCCTGGGCTCAAGGATCCTCCCACCTCAGCCTACCAAGCAGCTGGGCCTATAGGTATGCACCGCCACACCTGGCTAATTTTTCTGATTTTTATAGAGACAGGGTCTTGTTCTTGCTCAGGCTGGTCTCAAAATCCTTGCCTCAAGCAATCTTCTGGACTCAGCCTCCTAGAGTGCTAGGATTACAGGTGTGAGCCACTATGCCCAGCCAAAACAAATCCATTTTAAACAAGAGAATTGAAAATGCTTTCTATTTTTGAGCAATTGGCTTGAAATTAATCCAAATCAAAGAAAGAACATTTTAATTTAAGACAAATAGTGGCTTGGTTATAAATATTATAAGATAGAAATACACTGTAGAAATATGTCAAATATTAAAAATATTTTATTAGAGTTCAAACTTATACAAATAGCTAAAACATTTCTTAGAAAAACATTAGCTTTTAGATGTCAAATTTAATTGAATGGTATTATTAAACATATTGTTTGTGAGATTAAAGTAATTTGAGATTCATGAAAAACATGCCATTTATTTTGGAAAGTGGTAATATTATATTTCATATCTCTGACTTCAAACCTTTAACTTTTCTGAAGATAGAGATTAAGGGACTTGTTAAAATTTGAATTGCAGTCTAGTACTTGTTCTACCATTTAATCTTAGTACAGAAGTTTTATCTTCATGATATTACCAACTAATTTTATTACTTTTGATATTCCCTACCCCTTGGGCAATCATTATTTCTGAACACCTTAATAAATGAAGTCCACAGACACAGATGTCATAATATTTCATCACAGCACCTATTTTTTCTTTAAATCTTTCAAAGGAATTATTGCTATTGTAACCATTTCTTTATTTTTTAATTGTGGCTACCTGACTTCCCTACTAAGCTCCCTGAGTCTAAAGGCCTATCTACCTTGAGTATGAACAAGATATTCTTTTATGTTTAGAAACTATCACAATCACGCTTGCCTCTATTTAAATTTGTTTCAAACTTCTGCAAAAAAGAGAAAGGAGGCCAGGAGCTGGTGGGGGTGAGGTAGGGGTGGGAAATGAGGAGATGGTCCTCAAAGGGTACAAAGTTTCAGTGATACAGGAGGAATAAATTATGAAGATCTATTGTACAACAAGGTGACTATAGTTAATAATAATGTATTGTATACTTGAAAATTGCTAAGAGAGATCTAAATGTTCTCACCACACACACAAAGATAAGTATGTGAAGTGATGGAGATGCTAATTAGCTTCATTTAATCATTTCACATATACCAAAACATCACATTGCATACCATAAATATATATGATTTTTTATATCTTTATATCTTAATGAAGCTGAAAAAATAAATAAAATAAAAAATAATACTGGAAATTATACTGTTACTTTATAGGTTAAGCAAGGTTAACCCATATAGGTTAAGTAGAAAAAAGACTTAGCCTTTCTGAAGGTATCAACAAACAAACGAATACATACCTGGAAGTTTATTTTAATCATGTCTAATGTCATCGGCCATATAGGCAATTGCCTGGAGAGGACTCAGCACATGATTCTTGACTGAACATTTTCAAAATTATTCTTTTGAAATGTGGAGGTAGAATAAAGGGTAGGGGAGCAAATTTCCAAAAGTCTTTTCTTATCTATCAATGCTGGCACTGCTAAAGGTGCCAGAGAAGATACAGAAGACTTTCAAAGAACTAGAATATACTACTAACATTAAGAGGTATAAATGTGGCTATAAAAAATATCTTTAAAATCTCTTTTACTACTTTCATGGTCTTATCTTTATAGCTCTTTTGTCCTGCAATATTTTATTCTAAATACTTATGTTGGGGCTACTATTTGAAGAATTTCTTCTCTGGGATTAATACCCACAATTAACTTTGAAAAGATTTTAGATATTACCTTGTGTGTTCAACTTAGATACTATTATTTACATTTATTAATATTATGAATTCCCATTGAGGTCCTATTTTTTCAGTGATGTGATTTCATTAATAATTTTCTTAGTAAACATTTGTTATACATGTTATGTTTCTTCAGTAATTTAAAAAAGTCACAAAAATCACTGTAATATCTCATCCAGGATTACTATTTGATATAGTTTATTTTAATATTAATATATACACACACATGCAGAAGATTGAAACTTGATCCCCACCTCTCACCTCTCACAAAAATCAATTCAAGATGGATAACAGACTTAAACCTAAGGCATGAAACCTTAAGAATTCTAGAAGAAGATGTTGGGAAGACCCTTTCCGACATCGGCCTAGGCAAAGAATTTTTGAAGAAGACCCCCAAAGCAATCACAGCAGCAACAAAAATAAATAAATGGGATCTGACCAAATTAAAAAGCTTTTGCACAGCCAAGGAAACTGTCGTAGACAGCTTACAGAATGGGAGAAAATATTTGCTCCCTACACATCAGATAAAGGTCTGATAACAAGAATCTATCTAGAACTTAAGAAAATCAACAAGAAAAAATGAAACAACCTCATCAATAAATGGGCAAAGGAAATGAATAGAAACTATTCAAAAGAAGACAGAATAATCGCCAGCAAACATATAAAAAATGCTCAACATCTCTAATCATTAGAGAAATGCAAATCAAAACCACAATGAGATATCACCTAACACCAGTGAGATTGGCCTCTATCAAATTGTTTTATTTTTGTCTTCTAATTTGGTGATGTCATCTAGTAGGCTGTATTGAACTGATCTGCATTCCTGAAATGAACTCCACCTGGAAATAATGTATTACATTTGATAAAAAGTAATATTTTGTTTTTATATTTATAATTTTACACTTATATTTGCAAATGATACTGTTCTATAATTACATTTTTACTGAACTTATTTGGTTTTCACACTAAATTTCTGTCTATAAATATATTACAGGGTCTTACATATTTTTCTGTCAATATTAAGTCATTGTACATTTTACTATAACTTAGAGGTTATGGTATGAAGTATTTATTTTGCTGCTTTTTGGGTATTTGAAGTTTTTTTCTTTCTTTCTTGATCTATTGTTTATTGCATATATGTTTTTTAATCCCCAAGTAGTAAAACATATTTATCACATTTTCTCATTTTTTTTCTCACTGTATTATATTACGACTGGAAAATGAGGCTATAAAAAGGTTTTATTTTGTTAAAAAGTTACTTGTGGCCAAATTCATGTTTGAATTTTGTAAATGCTACCTAGACTTACAAAAATGTATATTCAGCATTTCTGGTGATTTACATTTTATATATAAATAAAAATGACTTTCATTGTATCATTTAAGTCCTGTATGTCCTACTTTTTATTCACTAGATTTGTTCAATTCCAAAGAAGTATTGAACATTCCTATTATAATTATATTATTATAAAGTTTCCTTCTGTTTCATTAGTTGTCTTATTACATATTTATTACCTAGGCCAATATTACACTTCAAAAGTGTCTGTGTTTTTATCACATAAAATTCTTCTTTATTTAGTATTTTTTACTATTTTTTTCCTTTTTAAGAGGTTAACTTTCCAGTATAACTCTTGATTTTCTTAGAATTTCATTTGTTTGATATATTTATGATCATTTATTAATTTTCAACTGTTCTTTATTGCTTTAAGTTTGATATTTTCATTGATGACAGCATAGAAATGGATTTTATGTATTATTTAATATGACAGTTTTAATCTTTAAATTGATTTCTGCTTGCTCATATTTATTGTGAAATCTATTTGGGTTATTTTATTCCTTTTTGCTTAGTTGTTATATGTTATTTATTTTATTTTTCTCTTTCTTTTTTCTCACTTTCCTTATTTTGTCTGATCCACTTGGTAGTCATTATACTTTTTGTGATTTTAGAGATGGAAATTCTATTATAATTTTCTTTCGTTATTGAATTTACATTTATTTTGCTAGCAATGTTTTAAATGCTTATTTCTCTATTATTATATGTCAAAAAGATACCAATTATTTCCTAATCAAGAAGCTCTACTTTCCTGTTTTCTGCACCCAACTCAACTACCGACCACATGTATTAATATTAAGTGTTCTATAGTTTCACCTCACTTTTTTTTAACTTATCCTTTCCCACCCCTACCCTTCTTTCATGAGAACAGTGAAACATTACCTCCTTCACCACCAAGCACACACAGTCTAAATTTGGCTGAAAAGTCTTAATATGCTTATTTTTTATTATTGGAATTTCCACTGTGCTATTTCTATAACCAGCATGTAGCACATATGTTAAACAGTCTAAGATGTTCTTTCTCCCTTTCATCCTCCCTTATTTTCAGGTCACTCCTCTGATTCCATTTCTTGTGTCATTACACTTCTTTCTTGAGAATTTTCTCATACGTAGCTCATTGTTTATATTACTATAAGTATTGTTATTTTTCATTTATGT